>NC_132820.1:0-162500 GCF_048594095.1 Paramormyrops kingsleyae | reverse complement strand
TGCATGCTGGTGGTTTCCCTCTAAGGAGACCACCTCCCCCGGCCCTGCCCTTTCTTGAACCCTGGGGCCCTCTGTAGGAGGAATGGATGCACAGCCCCTTTCAGCAGAGAAGCAAAGTGAAACAGACGTGCCCATTGCCCCCAGGTCATGTGGAGACGAATCCAAAGGCCGCTTATGAGACACAGAGCCTCACATTGTGAGTTTCTCAAATCTCTGATCTTTGCCAACTAAACAACCCCCCCCCCCTCTCTGACCTGTTTGTTTACTGTCCCGCCTGTCTCTTCCCTCATGGGGCGGGTTATACCACTATGATCGGGGCACTGAAGTCACTTAGTAACCCATTACAGACACAACAGTATCTCCACCAGGACAATGCGCACGTTGTAGGTCTGGCTGTGCCAGCCATGTGACCGGAAATGAGTAGAGCATCCAAGTCGTCTCTCCCTGGCATGAGCATTAGAGCTACTGGCCCATCACAGCCTCCCCCCCATTGCGAGGAGAGACAGGTAGTTGGGCAAGGTTGGTGGACATGGTGAGGCTATTGATTCAGGTGGTACCATCCAGGGACTGTCCATTTTAATGGATAGTTTGGGTTTTCGGGGAAGAAAGTTATTCCACGTGTAGCAGGGAAACAGGAACTGGAGTTAATAGGTAGACAGAGTAAATGTCGATATCTAGCTGTATAAAGGTAAAGCTGCTTGCTTTGGAAACCCCACTGAGAACAGAAATGCAGATATGCAGTGAGACAGCTGTCTCCCCTGACTTTCTCGACATGTTTCCAGGAGGGTGATTCCGTGGCCTTGGGAAGGAGGACTCACCTGCTGTCAGTGAAGGACCCGGGAGGTGGGGGGGCAGGGGGGGGTTCAGTTGGCCAGTAGTGTGGCCCAGTCTTGCCTCATTTCCATACTTTCCCATATGCTGACGGCACTGAGGCGCCCATCTAAAACTGACCTTTTATTAATCTGTTCACTTTGAATCTTTTTGTGACATTAATACAACAAGTTTCATGTTGAAGGAGGTGGAGCTGAATCTGGTAAGGTGTGATTTTGATATAAAGAGGTGGAGCTGTGCTCTGGTAAGGTGTGATGTTGATATAAAGAGGTGGAGCTGTGCTCTGGTAAGGTGTGATGTTGATATAAAGAGGTGGAGCTGTGCTCTGGTAAGGTGTGATGTTGATATAAAGAGGTGGAGCTGTGCTCTGGTAAGGTGTGATGTTGATATAAAGAGGTGGAGCTGTGCTCTGGTAAGGTGTGATGTTGATATAAAGAGGTGGAGCTGTGCTCTGGTAAAGTGTGATTTTGATATAAAGAGATGGAGCTGTGCTCTGGTAAGGTGTGATGTTGATATAAAGAGGTGGAGCTGTGCTCTGGTAAGGTGTGATGTTGATATAAAGAGGTGGAGCTGTGCTCTGGTAAGGTGTGATTTTGATATAAAGAGATGGAGCTGTGCTCTGGTAAGGTGTGATGTTGATATAAAGAGGTGGAGCTGTGCTCTGGTAAGGTGTGATGTTGATATAAAGAGGTGGAGCTGTGCTCTGGTAAGGTGTGATTTTGATATAAAGAGGTGGAGCTGTGCTCTGGTAAGGTGTGATTTTGATATAAAGAGATGGAGCTGTGCTCTGGTAAGGTGTGATTTTGATATAAAGAGGTGGAGCTGTGCTCTGGTAAGGTGTGATGTTGATATAAAGAGGTGGAGCTGTGCTCTGGTAAGGTGTGATGTTGATATAAAGAGGTGGAGCTGTGCTCTGGTAAGGTGTGATTTTGATATAAAGAGATGGAGCTGTGCTCTGGTAAGGTGTGATGTTGATATAAAGAGGTGGAGCTGTGCTCTGGTAAGGTGTGATGTTGATATAAAGAGGTGGAGCTGTGCTCTGGTAAGGTGTGATGTTGATATAAAGAGGTGGAGCTGTGCTCTGGTAAGGTGTGATTTTGATATAAAGAGATGGAGCTGTGCTCTGGTAAGGTGTGATGTTGATATAAAGAGGTGGAGCTGTGCTCTGGTAAGGTGTGATGTTGATATAAAGAGGTGGAGCTGTGCTCTGGTAAGGTGTGATGTTGATATAAAGAGGTGGAGCTGTGCTCTGGTAAGGTGTGATGTTGATATAAAGAGGTGGAGCTGTGCTCTGGTAAGGTGTGATTTTGATATAAAGAGGTGGAGCTGTGCTCTGGTAAGGTGTGATTTTGATATAAAGAGGTGGAGCTGTGCTCTGGTAAGGTGTGATGTTGATATAAAGAGGTGGAGCTGTGCTCTGGTAAGGTGTGATGTTGATATAAAGAGGTGGAGCTGTGCTCTGGTAAGGTGTGATTTTGATATAAAGAGGTGGAGCTGTGCTCTGGTAAGGTGTGATGTTGATATAAAGAGGTGGAGCTGTGCTCTGGTAAGGTGTGATGTTGATATAAAGAGATGGAGCTGTGCTCTGGTAAGGTGTGATGTTGATATAAAGAGGTGGAGCTGTGCTCTGGTAAGGTGTGATGTTGATATAAAGAGGTGGAGCTGTGCTCTGGTAAGGTGTGATGTTGATATAAAGAGGTGGAGCTGTGCTCTGGTAAGGTGTGATGTTGATATAAAGAGGTGGAGCTGTGCTCTGGTAAGGTGTGATTTTGATATAAAGAGATGGAGCTGTGCTCTGGTAAGGTGTGATGTTGATATAAAGAGGTGGAGCTGTGCTTTTACCAACATCACTGCAGAAACATACTGTGCTGACAAGAATCATCTTGGTGTGATGGAGTCAAGTGCATTGCAAGAGCCACCAGTCATTCTAATGCTGCTGGAGGTAACTGCCAATGCAGGACAGAAAGTTGGGACTCTCATAGACTTGGCATCAGACACTAACTACATCACCCACAGAGCTGCCAGAAGATTTCAAGTTCGGGCAAGAGCTGAGCTGTCGAAACCTACCATAACTTGAAAATATGAGTTCAAATACAAGAACTTATGGCCATAGGTGGAAATTAGCAGGAGAACATTTTAAACTGAATCTGAGGAAGCACTTCTTTACACAATGTGTAGTTAGAGTACGGAATAGTCTTCTTGTTAGTGCAGCGCAAGCTAAAACCTTGGGTTCCATTAAATCAGAACTGGATAAGATTTTAACAACTCTGAGCTATTAGTTTAGTTCTCCCCAAATGAGCTTGATGGTCTGAATGGCCTCCTCTCGTTTGTAAGTTTCTTATGTTCTTATGTAATAAAAATGCATCAACACCTGGGACTTCATCTGGCCTGAAAGTGGAAATAACATCAAATGTAATTCAGATCCACATGGCAATGTTTATTAATTTTAATTTGCATACTTAAATGGCAAACAAACTTATAAAACACAGAAAAATCCCACCCATATTCTAACCATTCTTCCAGTCAGAAGGGGGTCTCCAAGCACATACATTATAGACAAACTATAGGCTGATACCTACAGATTTTAATTCACCAATTCATGTCTTTGGGCTGCAAGACAGACCCAGAGTACCCAGAGGAGATCCACACAACCTGGACAGAACATGCAAACTCCACACGCACATGAGGCAGAGCTGAACAGTGCTAACCGCAGGCCCAGCAAGCTGCTACCTAGAGATGATCTGAATTTACATAATCACAGGCTAGATGTAGCTTTAAAGAGGCACATCATTCTTAATGTGATTTATAGTCAACAGAATAACATGGAACACGGTTTGATCTATGAAAATCACTCTGTAATTGAACTGCAAACTTCCAAAACTTCTTCAGTCTATGTGATGTGTGTGAGATGAGACCACCAATGACCTAAAGTCAGGCTTCCTCATCATATGTCACAGTGCTGGGAACCTACACTCACTCAGTCCTCCTGTAATCTAACGAAGAACTTTTCTTAAATTTCCAGAACTCTGCAGAAACTTTGTCTGTGCATCTTGGAAATTTGCTCTTAAATTGATCAAAGACAGATGCATAATGCTTGTGAATTTTTACCTGTGGAGAAAGACTGGCCTCCTTCTGCATTCCTCTGGCCTATAACTGGGATTGGACCCGCAGTGTAATCATGGGCTGCATGGTGTTACTTTTAACCTGAAACTTCAGCAGACAACACAGCTTCAGGTATTTGACATTCTCCCAGCCAACATGAGCACCGGTCTCTCTGCTGGTCTGGCCCTGGGGCAAGTGCAGCATGGTGAGTGGGTGGTGGGGATATCGGCGGACGGTTGAGTAATGGTTCTGCTCGCTGTATCCCATTACGAGCCCTGGCATTGACCCATCTCCCAGGTGCCAGTGTGTGGACTGCTGTGGTGTGGGGGTGGGGGGGGGGCTCATATGGCCACACGCTTCCTGTAAGCCTGGCTCTGCTGAACAAACAGAGGAAAGACACAAAGGACACGTAAGCAATGTAAGAAAACACTGGATTGGACAGTTTGCAGGGATGCTGAAGGAAATTAACCAGTTAAGGCACACAGAACATATGTGACAGAAAACATTGAGCTGGATGAACATCCACAATTAGGTCAGTTATGCATTAGTAACATACGTGCAGAAGGTCAAGAACAGGTCACAATTAAGACTTAATAATAATGATGCATGACTGGAACTGGTGGTATCATGGGTATGACTGCCAGGTATAAGGCACAGAGCAGCGAGCAGGATTTAGGGTGGCTGTTTGCACACACTGAGGGGCGCAAGATGGATGCAGATAATTATTTAATTTAAAGCCAGCATTCGATTTCTCTCTGGAGGGGAATTCTGAATGAGAAATCTACCCGGACATCGCAACAGTCTCGCAGTGTGGAGTTATCAGCTTAATGCTCCCCAATCTCTGTCAGCAGTGTGGAAAAAATACATGCTAAATTTAGCAATTAGAATTGATAAACAGCAAACGATTCACTCACAGCAGTGATGCGGGGTGTGAAAGTGCACTGATTTGTCTGTGCTTCCCTAACCCCCCCGCGCCTCGTGCCCACTGCCCCCTCCCCCATCAAGTGATGCATAGTACTGTCACACTTAACAGACACCCAGTAGAGTGGGGAGCCGAGGGGGGGTTGGGGCACAAGCTTGGAAGTTGAGTGTCTCCTTAGCTCTGAGACCGAGAAAGAACATGGGGGGAGGTCAGTAAAGATTAGGAGCTACTCCCCCTATTTAGCCACAGTTCCCTGGCCAACATGGTGTCCCCCCACTCTAAAAACCAAAAACTTAAGCAGTAAATGTCAATCAAACTGCCTTGGTAGTCCAGTTTTGGTGACATGCCCTAGTTTCCTGCCTGAAATGGCATTCCGGGCTGCTGTCCTTGGGGGACCTCGCTAACTCTGTGGGAACCTGCTAAATGTCCCGATATATCACTCCAGCTTCCTGATCGCGGACGAGAAGAAAAGGGGGGGGGGGGGGTGCAGGCCCTGCCTCGCGGGCAGCTCCCCCCAAGGAAAGGGGGCGCTTTGTGACACTGAATGGCAGCCAAAATGATCCTCCCCAGGGAGACAAAGGTCACATCAAAAACACGCGTCACCAACACCTCATGCCAATAAAACTTACTGCATAAGTTTGCGAATTTCAGATATCACTGCATAAATGATGCCATTAGATTAATGATAAACATCTTTTTTTTCTGAAAGATCTGGAGCCAAACATTATTCCTGCAGTACATGCAAGTCACATCTCCAGGATGGAAGCTCATCTCAGGCCTGCGTGCTCCTCCTGCAGTACATGCAAGCCACATCTCCAGGATGGAAGCTCATCTCAGGCCTGCGTGCTCCTCCTGCAGTACATGCGAGCCACATCTCCAGGATGGAAGCTCATCTCAGGCCTGCGTGCTCCTCCTGCAGTACATGCGAGCCACATCTCCAGGATGGAAGCTCATCTCAGGCCTGCGTGCTCCTCCTGCAGTACATGCAAGTCACATCTCCAGGATGGAAGCTCATCTCAGGCCTGCGTGCTCCTCCTGCAGTACATGCGAGCCACATCTCCAGGATGGAAGCTCATCTCAGGCCTGCGTGCTCCTCCTGCAGTACATGCGAGCCACATCTCCAGGATGGAAGCTCATCTCAGGCCTGCGTGCTCCTCCTGCAGTACATGCGAGCCACATCTCCAGGATGGAAGCTCATCTCAGGCCTGCGTGCTCCTCCTGCAGTACATGCAAGTCACATCTCCAGGATGGAAGCTCATCTCAGGCCTGCGTGCTCCTCCTGCAGTACATGCAAGTCACATCTCCAGGATGGAAGCTCATCTCAGGCCTGCGTGCTCCTCCTGCAGTACATGCGAGCCACATCTCCAGGATGGAAGCTCATCTCAGGCCTGCGTGCTCCTCCTGCAGTACATGCAAGTCACATCTCCAGGATGGAAGCTCATCTCAGGCCTGCGTGCTCCTCCTGCAGTACATGCGAGCCACATCTCCAGGATGGAAGCTCATCTCAGGCCTGCGTGCTCCTCCTGCAGTACATGCGAGCCACATCTCCAGGATGGAAGCTCATCTCAGGCCTGCGTGCTCCTCCTGCAGTACATGCAAGTCACATCTCCAGGATGGAAGCTCATCTCAGGCCTGCGTGCTCCTCCTGCAGTACATGCGAGCCACATCTCCAGGATGGAAGCTCATCTCAGGCCTGCGTGCTCCTCCTGCAGTACATGCGAGCCACATCTCCAGGATGGAAGCTCATCTCAGGCCTGCGTGCTCCTCCTGCAGTACATGCGAGCCACATCTCCAGGATGGAAGCTCATCTCAGGCCTGCGTGCTCCTCCTGCAGTACATGCGAGCCACATCTCCAGGATGGAAGCTCATCTCAGGCCTGCGTGCTCCTCCTGCAGTACATGCGAGCCACATCTCCAGGATGGAAGCTCATCTCAGGCCTGCGTGCTCCTCCTGCAGTACATGCGAGCCACATCTCCAGGATGGAAGCTCATCTCAGGCCTGCGTGCTCCTCCTGCAGTACATGCGAGTCACATCTCCAGGATGGAAGCTCATCTCAGGCCTGCGTGCTCCTCCTGCAGTACATGCGAGCCACATCTCCAGGATGGAAGCTCATCTCAGGCCTGCGTGCTCCTCCTGCAGTACATGCGAGTCACATCTCCAGGATGGAAGCTCATCTCAGGCCTGCGTGCTCCTGAATGACAGCTGCAGTGGTTTTGCACAAGTGGGCGGCACTCACAGCAGTGTCGACACCATCCTCATAAGAGGGACATTTTTTATTTCTGTTGTATTAACTACCTAGCAGCTCTGAGTTGCTGTTTGTCTTTTCTGCTTACAGCTGGTAGTGGATCTCAGAAAAGGCGTGATACCTAGTGATATGTAATTAAAAATTTTAAAGCAGAGACTCAGGAAAAAGTCCCCCCTCCCCATTAACTTCATGTCTAAAGTGAGAGCACAGCACAAAAGCTCTGGTTACAAGCCAGTGAGCATGGTGGCAGTGGCACGCAGGCCAAGGGGGGGCCTCCCTGAGCCAGGCCGGCCCCATGCTGACTGCCAGCAGCCAAGGCTTATGTGTTGCCTTTGGCATTCAGGCGTGGGGGGGGCTAAGACAGGCCTGTGTGTGCAGCAGTCGCTTTAAGGTGTTTAGCTCCTCTAAGCACCAGGACACACTATTACACATGAGGCACAATGCACTTCTGCGGCTTTATTTCAAGGCCGAGAAGCGAAGGGAGCATGCAGGACTGAATTAGACTTTTTAAAAGGAGTTAATTAACATCTCATTTGCATGTAAACAATAGAAATCTGAACTGATTTCACTTCAAGGCCCTCTAGTGCCAGGAGAGGAGCTGATCATAAATCGCGGTTCTGACACATAGAAGGAGCTTTGAGGCCCCGTTCCAGGCTGATGGAGCTGGTGGACACCACCCAGAGCACAGGGTAGCCCTTGATACAGGACACCACCAAGAGCACAGGGCAGCCCTTAATATTGGACACCACCCAGAGCACAGGGTAGCCCTTAATACAGGACACCACCTAGAGCACAGGGTAGCTCTTAAAACTGGACACCACCCAGAGCACAGGGTAGCCCTTAATACAGGACACCACCAAGAGCACAGGGCAGCCCTTAATACTGGACACCACCCAGAGCACAGGGTAGCCCTTAATATTGGACACCACCCAGAGCACAGGGTAGCCCTTAATACAGGACACCACCCAGAGCACAGGGCAGCCCTTAATACTGGACACCACCCAGAGCACAGGGTAGCCCTTAATACAGGACACCACCCAGAGCACAGGGCAGCCCTTAATACTGGACACCACCCAGAGCACAGGGTAGCCCTTAATACAGGACACCACCCAGAGCACAGGGCAGCCCTTAATACTGGACACCACCCAGAGCACAGGGTAGCCCTTAATACAGGACACCACCCAGAGCACAGGGTAGTCCTTAATATTGGACACCACCCAGAGCATAGGGCAGCCCTTAATACAGGACACCACCAAGAGCACAGGGCAGCCCTTAATACAGGACACCACCCAGAGCACAGGGTAGCCCTTAATACAGGACACCACCCAGAGCACAGGGTAGCTCTTAATACAGGACACCACCAAGAGCACAGGGTATCCGTTAATACTGGACACCACCCAGAGCACAGGGTAGCCCTTAATATAGGACACCACCCAGAGCACAGGGCAGCCCTTAATATTGGACACCACCCAGAGCATAGGGCAGCCCTTAATACAGGACACCACCAAGAGCACAGGGCAGCCCTTAATACAGGACACCACCCATAGCACAGGGTAGCCCTTAATACAGGACACCACCCAGAGCACAGGGTAGCTCTTAATACAGGACACCACCAAGAGCAGAGGGTAGCCGTTAATACTGGACACCACCCAGAGCACAGGGTAGCCCTTAATATAGGACACCACCCAGAGCACAGGGCAGCCCTAAATACTGGACACCACCTAAAGCACAGGGCAGCTCTTAATATTGGATACCACCCAGAGCACAGGGCAGCCCTAAATACTGGACACCACCAAGAGCACAGAGCAGCCCTTAATACAGGACACCAGAGACAGGTGTGCAGATACAATCAAGCCTGGGAAGCAAATCTGCAGAAGAGAACAGGAGGCCTGTTAGCTGGATGTCATGGCAAAGGAGATATTCATCCATCCTTAATAACCCCTCATGGTCACAATCAGCAGCAGCCTGTTGTGGGAGGCAGACGGGGTGAACGGGGGGGCCAGTCCACCGCAATGCTCTCTCACAGACACGGGCCCAGGTCACGCTGGAACCTGCAGCCCTGTAAGTGTAAAAGAAACAATGCAGTCTGCATGGCTGCGAGTCACTATACCATCCCATAATGCAACAGATTTCATCACATTTCATCACAAACAGAGATGAGCAAACCGAAGCTTTGTTTGTCATCCCCAGCATCTGTTTCTGTCTGTAACATTTCTGCTTTCCACAGTCAGGCCAAGAGAAAGTATATCACCACGGAGAAAACGGCTACCTTTTAAAATAGCAGCACCACCTTACCTCGAGCGTGACAGACCCACCATTGTGAAACAAATTACATTTACTTGGGAAATACGCCATCTAGTGCTATATTAAATGTACTGCAGCTAACATTTTTGTTTATGAAGTTAATGGCTCTGTAGAGTAAGCTATGTTAACAATCTTTGCAGATCAGCAAGGTCACAGTTCATACTATTCACAGGTCTTTGTAAGACTGCAGTACAAAGAGCAGAGAGTCCATCCATATACAGTGGTACCTCAGAACTGGAACTTAATCCAGTTCTGATCAAATTGTCCACATAAGAAATAATGGAAAACCAATTTATTGGTTCCCGGCCACAAAAAATTACATCTAATTACACCTTTTTTTTTAGCTTTTAAACACAAAATGAATAGGATAAAACGAGTAGAGCATATACTGTACTAAACACATCTTCAGCTCTTCACAGCTGAATACAGCGCTTTAATAGCAGTGGCGGGTTACTGGATCCAGCAGCCCGAGATTCGGGAAGACCCAGCAGCGAGCGCTCTCGCCATGCTGCACCGACGAAGGACGCCTTCCTGGCGGAGGAAGTGCGTCTCAACCTGCAGCAGCATGGCGGCAGAGGCAAACTACCCGCCGACGGAACTACCCAAGGGGATCCTGAGGTCAGGGAAAAAGAAGAAAAGCCGGAGACTAACGGAGATGCCCACGATTCGCCTGAGAGCTGCCTTCCTATCTCCCGCTTACCTCACTGCTGCTCCAGAGGAGTACCTCTCGACCCGGTGTCCAGAGGTATGTCCCACAGAGGCTGTTGCCGTCACCCCGGACATAACCGCCGCCGTGAAGCTGCCTTCGCAGGCAACATCCCCCTTCTGGGGAACTCGCCTCGTGCTTAAAGGGGCCAGGGCAATTTGGGATGCCATCTCGCGAATCCCACAGTCCCTAAAAGGGGCAGCGCCTGCTCATGAGGCACCAACCCTGGCTCCCATGCTTGACCCGCCTGTTTCGCTAGCGCAAGACGTTCTTGTCCTGCCTGTCCCACTGGCGCCTGACGTTCCTGAATTGCCTGTTGTTCCTGATCTGCCTGTCCCGCCGGCGCCTGACTCACCTGATCTGCCTGTCCCGCCGGCACCCGACCCGTCTGATCTGCCCATCCTGGCGGTTGCTGCGACGCCCAAGCTCCCTGCTGCCGCGCCCAAGGCTAGACGCCTCGTCAACAGTCCTCAGTCCCGCCTCCAACGCCTTGTCGGTCGCCTGTGGGTTCCCCGGCATTGACTCGTCGGTCACCTGCGGTTCCCCCTCCTCTGACGCATCGGTCGGCTGTGCCGTCGCCAGCTGTGGCTGTGCCGTCGCCTGCCATGGCTCCACCTCCCTCCTTCCCTATGTTGGGCTCCCCTCCGACTCCCTCCTCGTCTCCCCTGGTGCCCCCTCTGACTCCCTCCTCAACTCCTCCATCTGTCCTTGACCTGTCTCTTTACCCCCTTCGTGGTCCCCTCCTGCTCCCTCCTCCCGGGCGCCTGCAGCCCATCCGGTTGCCGCCCATCACCCGCAGTGGCTCCCTCGGGCTCCCCTTGTTCCTCCGCCCTTCGCCTTTCTGCCTCCTGTTTTTGTCCCTCCTGTTTCTGCTCCTCGTCCCTCTGTGTCTCTTCCGTTCCCTCCTGGCTCCTTTGTCCCTCCTGTCTCTGCTCCTCGTCCCTCTGTGCCTCCCATGTTCACTCCTCTCCCTTTTGTTCCACTTGTTGGTGTTCCCCCTGTGTCTCCCTTCCTCATCTGCCTGTCTGCGTTTCCCATTCTTTGTCCGGTGTTGTCGTGGCTGTTGCCCCTGTGCTTATTCTGTGTTTCTGTTCTGTTCCCAGTCCCTCGTTGATGTTTTTGGTCTTGTTTTTCAGGTCCTGAGTCCCTGGTCTCGTCTCGTCTGGAGTGCATGCCTTTGGGGGGGGGGGTTCTGTCACGCCCGGCTCGTCCGATCCTCATGTGTGACACACCCCCCTCATTACCTCGTGTTACTTCCCGATTGTGATCACCTGTTGCCTGTTATTTTCTGCTTGTCTTGTGTATTTAGTCCGCGTCTGAGTTAGTTTTCCCCAGATCGGTCATTGATCTTGTGTACCGTGTTTGCTCATCTGTCCTCAATAAACCCCGTTTGCCCGTATTACTGGCTCCACGCATCTGTTTGCCTGCTCGTCTGTGCGGCAGACGTAACAGTATGCAATGCTGGCAGTTTATTTTGATCCTAGATCAAAGTCTTGGCTACATGAAGATGACTAAATGGTGTAGTTGCAACATTCATTTGGATAAATAAGAAAAACCTAACTCATGTCACTATTTCTGGTTCCTTTCATTGAATATGTAGCAACTTTCATGTGTATGAATGAGCCATTGACACCTGGCCACGTCCCCCACCCCCTTTTATGGCGCTGATGGGGATGTTTCTGGATAGCATTTCACCGTTGCATTGTTCATCAAATTACCATGCAAATGCGATATGAATACGCGCTAATGTGGCTATTGAAAATGTGAATAGCGATCTTCGCGGAGAGAGCGGTACTACACGCCCCCGATGCAGGTAAAACAAAGTAAGGTGACATGGTTTACTTTTTGCCGATTTAACCTAATTTTAAAAACTTTAATACTTCCGACAATGGACGTTTTGAAAAGAAGACAGATTATGGATTTAGCCAGCGTTTTTTCATGATTCTACATTAAGTTTTCAGTGAGATATAAACTGAAATACATGCAAAAAGTTCACTGCGTCGCCGACGATGCACTCGACCCCAGAGGGTTAAATCGAAGGCTGTTTATTGCAACACCTTTAGATCACCTGCCCCATCTGTCTGACGGGGGCGTAACCAGACCATTTACAGTGGGGTGGCGGCAGCACAGGTGCCTGGGCACCTGCCTCTTCTGTCCGACAGGGGCGTAACGAGACTTTTTACAGTGCGGTAGGGGTGGCAAGGGTGCCTGGGCACCTGCCCAATCTGTCTGATGGGGGCATAGCCACATCTTTTATGTGTGTGCCCTGTGACTGGGCACTGTGTGTGTGTGTTTGTGTGTGTGCACGCTGTAACTGGGCACTGTGTGTTTGTCGATTGGTTTGCATAGATCATATTTGATAAAAAAGTGTAGTAAAACACACACACACACATACAGACATACACACACATAATTTTACCATGTGAATTATCCTTATAAGCGTAGGAAAATTATTTTTATATTTTCTTGCTGCCATCTCCTGGCATAATGTAAGTATTGCAATTAGAAGAAAAGATCATTTTAATGTTTTTAAATGGTAGTACTAAATTTTGGCCACCAGACGGAAGCATAAAACATGTGTGCGCTGTAATATTGCACTGTGTTAGTGTGTGTAAGCTCTAACTGGGGGCTCTGTGTGTGTATGTGTGCTCTAAATGGGTGCTGTGTGTGTGCGTGTGGTCTAAGTGGGCGCTGTGTGTGTGTGCTGTAACAGGGCACTGTGTCTGTGTGTGTGGGCTGTAGCAGCACAGAGTGTCTGGGTGTGTGTGCTCTAAATGGGGGCTGTGTGTGTGTGTGTGTGCACTGTGATTGGGCACTGTGTGTGTGTGTGCGCTGGAAATGGCCACTGTGTGTGTGTGTGTGTGCACTGTGATTGGGCACTGTGTGTGTGTGTGCGCTGGAAATGGCCACTGTGTGTGTGTGTGTGTGTGCACTGTGATTGGGCACTGTGTGTGTGTGTGTGCGCTGGAAATGGCCACTGTGTGTGTGTGTGTGTGCACTGTGATTGGGCACTGTGTATGTGTGTGTATGTGTGTGCACTGTGATTGGGCACTGTGTGTGTGTGTGTGTGCGCACGCTGTAACTGGGCACTGACTGTGTGTGTGTTTGTGGGTATGCATAGATCACATTTGATAAAATTGTCCACAAAGTGTAGTAAAACAAAAACACACACACACACACGCAAATAAATTTACCATGTGAATTATCCTTAAAAGCGTGGGGAAATTATTTTCTATTTTCTTGCTGCCATCTCCTGGCCAAATATAAGTATTGCAACTACCAGAAAAGATAATTTTAATGTTTTTAAATGTTAGCACTTAATTTTGGCCACCAGACGGCAGCATAAAACGTGTGTGTGCTGCAACAGTGCACTGTGTGTGTGCGCGCTGTAACAGGGCACTGTGTGTGTGCGCGCTGTAACAGGGCACTGTGTGTGCGCGCGCTGTAACAGGGCACTGTGTGTGTGCGCGCTGTAACAGGGCACTGTGTGTGTGCGCGCTGTAACAGTGCACTGTGTGTGCGCGCGCTGTAACAGGGCACTGTGTGTGCGCGCGCTGTAACAGTGCACTGTGTGTGCGCGCGCTGTAACAGGGCACTGTGTGTGCGCGCGCTGTAACAGGGCACTGTGTGTGTGCGCGCTGTAACAGGGCACTGTGTGTGTGCGCGCTGTAACAGTGCACTGTGTGTGTGCGCGCTGTAACAGGGCACTGTGTGTGATGTAATAAAATGGCGGCGCACAGTAGTGCAGCGGCTCCCGGGAAACCCACCTTTGTTAATACTTTAAATACTTCTTTTAATACTTCTTTCACCCGCTTCAGTGTGTAACATATAATTGAACCGAATTTTTGAGATTAAATCAAGGTTTGGTTACAAGAACAACAACAATTGACCATAAACTCAGATCTACGTTAAGCGAACTGCAGCTCCTACGGACATCGGCATGGCGGAACAGAGCGAAGCAGACAAAGGGCAAGAGGAAGCGCTGTGAGCGGAGGCAGAAGAGGGGGAAACGCGGTGGCGTGCTAGCGAGGCTAAAGGCTAACGGCTGCAGACTGCCGAATTCCGTCCCTGTTCCTGGCCAACGTTCGCTCTCTGGACAACAAGCTGGACCTTTTGCGGCTGAGGATGAGTGTTTCAAAGGAACTGCTCTATACTCTGTCTCACAGAAACATGGCTAAAGGACAACATGCCAGACTCAGCCTTTCAGATCTCCGGCCGGTAGCTCTTCCGTGCGGACCGCAACTCGCTATCTGGGAAAGCCCGAGGGGGGGGCTTATGCGTCTATATAAACAAAGTTTGGTGCACAAACTGTGTGATGATAAACAGCCACTGGTCTGAGGATTTACAATTTATGACTGTGAAATGTTGTCCTTTCTATTTACCTCGTCAGTTCTCGGCGATGTTTGTCATAGCCATTTACATAGCACTGGATGCTAATGTTACCAACGCACTGAAGGAGCTACACAACAACATTAGCTCATTTCAGAACAAGCACCCGGAAGCATTCTACGTGGTGGCTGGGGATTTTAACCACGCAAACCTGACAGACATTTTGCCTAGGTTTTATCAGCACGTCACCATACCAACACGTGGTAACACGCTGGACCGTGTTTATACCAACATATGAGACGCATACAGAGCAGTATCCTGCCCCCACCTGGGTCTCTCCAACCACATCTGCATTATGCTGGCCCCTGCCTACCACCCCCCACTACGACGCTCCAAACCCACAAAGAAAACCATCACTGTGTGGCCCAAGGACGTATGTGTAAGGGTATGTGTAAGGGTATTAAGTGCATTACGGACTACAACACCGGAGACACACAATGCCCTAGGGACCCTTCTCTGCCTGAGGCTCTCAACAGGTTCTATGCCTGCTTTGAGGACTGTAACGCCCAGCACTAGACTCTCCCAACCACCAGGAGAAGAAACTCTCTGCATGTCCGTAGCGGAAGTAAGGAGGACCCTCAAGAGGATTAACTCCCACAAAGCTTCCGGCCCGGACAACATCTCTGGGCGGGTGTTGAGGAACTGCGCTGACCAGCTCTCTGAGGTCCTAGCAGACATCTTTAGCTCCTCTCTCATCCAGGCAGTAGTCCCCACCTGCATGAAGACTGCTACCATCCCTAAGAGCTCTGCAGTAACGGGACTAAATGACTATCGGCCAGTAGCCCTCACGCCGATTGTCACAAAATGTTTTGAAAGACTGATCATGGCCCACGTCAAACCCACTATCAATGTCACCAAGGACTCACACCAGTACGCTTACCGGAAGAACCGATCAACAGAGGACGCCATTTCTTCTGTGGTTCATAATACACTCACCCACCAGGAGCAGAAGGATTCCTATGTCCGCATACTCTTCATGGACTTCACATCCGCTTTCAACACTATGATCCCTCAGACCATAGTTAACAAATTATTCACTATTGGACTGTAATTTGGTTCTGGACTTTTTTGACCAACAGACCGCAGTCTGTGAGGATCCACAATATCTCCTCATCTCCCATAGTCCTCAGTACTGGCTCCCCTCAGGGCTGTGTGCTAAGCCCCCTCCTGTTTACGCTGCTCAACTAACCTTCCAGGCTGTCATATTGTTTGCGGATGACACAGCTGTGGTTGGATGACAAACAATGATGAGTCTGGCTACAGGCAGGAGGTGGAACACTTGGAGGACTGGTGCAGGAAAATCAATCTCTGCATAAATGGAAGAAGACGAAGGAGATGATCGTGGACTTCAGGAAGGGCAGATACTCAAAACCCACCCTGCATGTCGGAGAATCTGCGGTGGAAGTAGTACCCAGCTACAGGTACCTGGGCATGCACCTAAGTAACAACCTCTCCTGGAACAACAATACTTCCAGTTTGGTCAGGAAGGCACATCAGAGGCTCTACTTCCTGAGGCGGCTGAGGCGTGCAGGTCTGGGGAGCTCAGTCCTCATCTCATTTTATAGATGCGCAGTGGAGAGTGTTCTGTGCTCCGTCATCAACGTGTGGTATGGAAACTGCACTAAAGCAGAGAGGAAAGCTCTGCAGAGGGTGGTGAAGGCTGCACCGAGAATCATCGGAGTCAGCCTCCCCACCATCGCGGACATTTACACCTCCAGATGCAGGAAGAGAGCCACCTGCATCATGAAGGACCCCACTCACCCAGCACACACACTTTTTGTCCCACTCCCCTCAGGCAGGATGTTGAGCATTAAGTGTAAAACCACCAGACTGAGAAACAGCTTCATTCCGGTAGCTGTAAGACTCTTGAACAGATAATGGACAAGAACTTTACTTTATGGACTTATCACTACTGCCACTTTACTGATAACATCACTTTACAAGTGCTAGCTATCTAACCTTCATTTGCTGCTATAATTATAATTACAGCTATAATTATAATTATAATTATATTATATCTCTGCCATACTGGTATTAACTTTAGAATTCATGGAAAAATGAGGCTCTCCTCACGAGGAGCCCCCCCTTACTCCCCACACAAGCTGCCCGCCCCCTCTCCAGCACCATTAACACCTTTTGTTTTGCAAATGAATCACAGTCACTCAGTCAAAGTCACCCCCCAGCCTGAAGTCACTTCTTCAGCTCAGGTCCGCACTAAAGAGTTTAGCTAGCGTTGTGTTGTAAGTAATCGTATACAGGCTTTGATACAGCATAGTGGAACCCCCAAATCTACTATGGTAACCATGGTGTCAATTACAAAAATATGTGATATAACAAATACATGTACTTGATGTATGTTCTTTACACAACTATATGTGTAAATTTATGATGAAATAAATGTTAGGTTTTGCAGACAATCTTATACACATGCATGCATGTGCATTTGATATAAACACTTCATGTGGTACATGGGAAAAAGTTGCATCATTGAGTCATGAGTGCAAGCTGGCAGAAATTTAGACACGATGGTATAAAGATAAAGAGCATGTGTGTGTGTATGAAAGAGAGAGAAAGTCAGTGTCATTCAAATGGAAGATACACATTTATTATATAAAATAAGCAGATACACAAAAGGTACAAAACCATTTCTAGCCACTAACAGTCGTCGCACACCCAAGGACCCTCCTTCCTACACTTGCGACAGGTGTACCTGTCACACTGCACTAGTGTTATAGTGAAGACCGCCTAAACCGAGACCAAGACATTGCCGAGACCGGAGGGTATCAAGACCAAGACACTGCCGAGACTTGTGGGTACCAAGACCAAGTCCAAGACCAAGACACACTAAGGCGAGACCAAGACCAAGACTGGTCAAGACCAAGACCGAAAACAGACTAGGGCTAGAATCGACATCACATTACTTAGATCAGCTGTAAAGAAAAAAGGCATTGCTGTAAAGTGTCATTACTCGTTAAATCAAATTCATGTTATCTTTTCAATTATATTGTCCATATGTCTTTCATTTAAAATCTCCCAGATTTGTCATAGTTACGAGGCCTGATGGAAAATAACATTCTCAGCAATCCTCTCCTATAACCACTTTTTCAGACCTCGTCAAGGGAAAGAGATGGGATGTACCAGAAAGATGTTCATATTAAGTCTCTTATACCAGGGACAGAGGCCTCAGGTAAGCTATTAATATGGCTATGTAATGATCCCTTGCTTTGAATTGAAGAGAATGAGCCTCCAGATTGACTTGCACCTCCAAGACTGTGCTTTCTAATGAATGTAAAATACCTAATTTATTTAAATTATAACTATGCTATATTCTACGTTGTATCCATTAATAGATAAAGTGGAATTGTCCCACTGTATTCTTTACACTTTGATATCAACATCACTAAAATTACTTACCATATAGCATAGAACGAATGCTTGCTCATCACAATGCCCATAGACAGATGCTATATAAAGTCAATGATGATTTATTATGTCAAATAACACCACTGTAATAATTAAACAATACACCCACACAAACAAATACAGATAGGTACTGTCACGCCCAGCTCCGTCTGATCCTCGTGTGTGCCACGCCCACCTCATTACCTCGTGTTAATCCCTGATTGTACTCACCTGTTGCCTGTTCCTTTTGCCTAGTCTTGTGTATTTAGTCCATGTCTCAATCGTCATTGTATTATCTGTATTGTCATGGTGTTTGCTGTCCATCGGCAGTCTGCCCTAAATAAACCCCCTTTAACCCGTAAGTTCGGCTCCACTCGCCTGCTTCCCGGCTCGCCTGTTCCTGAAGTGTGACAGGTACACAAATACATCATATAACCATATATATACTTAACCGTATATTTATTGTTCTTAACTATATATTTATATATTGTGGCGAGCGTGCGAGAGATAATGTGAAGACACACTGATCTTCAAGCAAACATCTTTTTATTTCTCAGCTTTTGGCAGCTTCAAAACAGACTTGCATACAAAGAGTACTGTGCCCCCCACTGACATGCTCCAGTACTGCTCCTCAACTGAACACAGCAGCTCTCGCTCGTCATTCACTCCTCTCCGGCAGCTAACTCTCTGGAGGAGGGTGAATGGCGAGAAGGGCTCAAACACCAAAGTAGCACACATAACCACACAGAAACACATCAACTGTTACACAAACATCTACTCCTCCTTCTAATGTCCTCCAGAACACAATAAACGGCCAACTGGCCACTCGTACTCACCACAATGGCTCCTGGAAGCCAGTCCTGACGTGTCACCTTGTCACAATACTTATAGGAGAGTTTGGTTGCACTTTAGGAACACTAGTGATTGCAACATTTTGTGACCTAGACATGCACGGTGGGGTCTCATTATAATGCCCCCTCTACTGAAAACCCTCTCCACTGGTGCTGAGGAGGCTGGAACAGAAAATACATTTAGAGCAATATTGTGGAGTTGAGGAAACCGATCATGGTTTTTGGCCCAAAAGACAAGCGCATCATCAGTTGCACAGTCATTGATGTAATCTAAGTATTTGTTTATCTGTGTGGTAATCGAAGAGTCCTGGGCCACGTTACGTTGCTTGAATGCTTTGTAACGGGACAGTAGACGCTGCTGTTTCACTGGCAGTGAATCATCCGATGGGTCCTCCACGCTGCCTGGCACTGAGTCAGTTGCTTCACTGTCCATTATGGCCTCCACCTCTGAGATCAACATATCTGGAAAAACACGAGCACACAGTATACACACACACAACAGGATTAGATTTAGAAAGAAATTGTGTCTGCTGCTAATAATAATAACCAAAACAACAACAACAACAATTTGTAATATTAACATTAATAGTAATAACCTGTTAATTACTTTTTTAGTTAATCTCTGAACCTCTTCAAAGATGCCCCACTTTCTCCATTGTTCACATCCAAATCCACCCAGCTTAATCCAAACTGCGGGTCAAGGATAGTAGCCAAAAAATAGACACGGTGGTTGAATGGCTTGTCAATACCGCCTTCTTCCATGTTTATCCTGTCAAAAATTACTGAGAATCTACTCTCCAAGGACATGCGCAGTGCTCTTGCAATTGCCATTGTCTGCATGCAATTTTCCATCTTGATGAGATGAGTTTTAAGATCAAGCACTGTTGGGACCACCATGCTGATGGTTACTGACTTTCCCCCTTCAGTCATGTCTGTTGCGTCAGAGAAGGGCGCAAGAATGGTACATAACTCTTTAAGTTGAGTCCATTCACGTGCTGAAAACACAAGATTGTCACTGTCACTGCACATTTCTGTGAGGGCTTTATGTTCTAAAGCGGTGAGAGCTTAAATTGACTTAAAGGTGCTGTTCCAGCGAGTCATGTTCGCTGCTGGGATACTCCTGTTCGTCCCAAAGCAAGCCTCAAATTTGTCTCTATACTGTGAGCTGCTGTGCACTAGTGAGGTGATCTTGGAGGCTTTAGCAATTGCTCGGGAAACAGCCTTAAACTCCTTCATGCCATCATTGACAACGAGTTGGAGTAAGTGGGCAAAGCAAGACAGACGCTCACCTGATGAACATGGCGAAGCTGACTCAAATGCATCAATGTCTTCCCACATCATTTCATCATCTAAGTCCTCACCTTCGCTGTCAGGGTGCTCTGAGTCTTGAGGTATGGACACCTTAAAAGCTTGCTTCATATTCGATGCATTGTCAGTGATGATAAAACTTACTTTTAGATGAATACCATACTCCTCTATAATTTCGTCAAAAGCTGAAGCAATTCTTTCTCCACAATGCTTACCAGTGAAACATCTGCAGTCCAGCAAAAAAGACTGCATAGTGTAGGTGGGTGATTCTCACGAAATCTTGGTTCTAAAAATGTCAAGCAAGAAAATTTAAAAAATGCTTAAATTAACTTTTTTTTTGTCAGACATTAGAATCAAAGTTTGGAGTATTTGTGAACATTAAATTAAAAACCTTTACTTACCACTGAACACTTTTTTTTAACATAATTTCCAAAATACGTCCTAAAAAATCTCATTACCGCAACAGTCTGAAAACATCAACCCTGTTAGAAAAGCTAGTGCATTTTCACAATTTTAAAAATGGATTACTAATAGTCATGCACAGTTACTTGAAATTCTGAAATAATATGTATTTTTAATTTAACAGTTTTTTAAATTTTTATTGATTTCTCTCATTACCGCAACACCTTCCACAATTTGTAACCATTTTTTTTAAATATTTCGTTGAAACCTGACATATTTTTAAAATGACTGGACAAACCTGAAAGAACATAATTTGTAGATTCTGAACATGCATTTAAAATCAAAGTACTATTTTTCTATTAATTAAATTAACATTTAATGAACAACTGTTTCGGTAATGATACATAGGTTTCGGAAATGAGGTTAATTATTTCGGTAATGATTAAAAGTGTACTTGCACTGAAATTTTGTTAAAAACTTATTTTCATGTAGAAGAAAACAGATCATATTTGCCCAATCATGCATTCAAATACTTTTTTATTGTGTAGTGTTTGAAAAATACATAAGCAAATATTAAAACAAGAATAAACAAACATGGCAGCATTTCAACTTGTGCCTAAAAGACATTTTTTCTCCACATGTAGAATAGTGAATGCAAAGTAGAATAGTTTAAAACAAAAAACAAATATGAATTAATTAATAAGTTATTGAATTAATTTGCTCTGGTGCAAGCAGGAAAATTGAACGAAACAAAATCAGTTAACTGCACTTCAGGAAATTAAATTGCATTCCGGTTTACTGTATTAGGATGATCTTGGAGGTAGCAGGCAAACTAACATTGTATGGTGTGGTTCATCTTTTCCAATTTCTGTGTTTTACACATGTTTGTTTGTGTACTTTGCCCAAATCTCAGGCAACACACAGAAGTGTCGAGCAGAGGATGTTGCCGGTTGTGGCTCTGGAATGATGGCTTTTATGTCATCAAAGTAGTACCACACTTTTTCTCCCTCGTATCTTATGGATGGAATGAAAAATTTGTTCGGTCCAGCACAACTCATTGTGTCAACTTCATACTGACCATCTACAATCTAGACAGTAAAAATAAATAAATAAATACATACATAAATAAATGTAAGGATTTTTCATAAACAATAACAAATATCCATAGCACCAAATACTTCTTCATACCTGTGTGATTGTGCCAGGGAACAGTTCTCCATCATATTGTACGAGGACCCACTTTCCTACTTCCAAAACTGATTCAGTGTTCTCCTTTTCTGGCTCCACATCTTCTCGAAAGTAAAACTCTTTTGGACTGAAACATCCACAGGCAAAATCACAAAAGCAGGACACTTCTCTGGTGTAGATAAGGCCTGCTTTTGTTGATGTCATCTTAAAAGAAAAGAATAGTAATTTTGAATTAAAGATATTGTCAGTGTTTTGATCCTGTTTTGCCCCCATAGTTCTTCCTGATTTTCCTTATTTGGTCACTTATCCTGTGCACTTAAGTTCCTGTTTGTTCCTTTGTCCTTGGTTGGGTCTACTTGTTGTCTACGTGTTTGTGTTCAAGCTCCTATTTTGAAATTTTCCCTTGTGTTTTCATTTATTAAAGACTGTTTAAGCTTATTCCCCGACTCCTGCGTTCTCCCTGCAACTACATTGTGACAGAAGACCCGACCGCAAAAAGATGAAGAGTATCTCCTGCACTTCCAGCAGTAGGGAGGGCCTTTGGAGGAGTATGTGGAGTTCTTGAGCATGTTTGACCTGGGTGAGATATAGTGATCCCATGATCAATGCATGCTTCTGGATGGGACTAAAAGATTTGTTTTATTTTCTGACTCCTGACGATTGTCACAGACCCGTAGCGGATTTTTTAAATTATGTCCTTGATTTAAGAGGTTCCAAGCTTTTTTGTTGAAGTGGAGATCATCATCCTACTCCTATTTGTCTCCCCACCAGCCAGCACTCTCCGCATACAGCTCCAATAAGCCTGCTCCCTCCGTTCCCCCTGCAATTCCTCAAATCCTCCGAAGCTCCACCATCGTCCTTAGCTCAGAATGGCTGGCCACTCTCAAGTTAAGCCCTCCAATCTCTCCTACGTCAAACCCGCTGGCTTCTCCTACTATTTGCACTGAATTTGAAAATGTTGTCAATATGTTTACTCACCTGATGAATTCTCATTGTCCCAGGTACTGTCTTCAGGTCTGGTGGTACTAATTCAGCACTTGTTTTGACATCTTCCTCCGTAACTTTAAAGAGCCTTACAGATGAATTGAGATTTAGCTGCTCAAAAAGAGTGTCAGCATCTGGTATGCTGGTACCATAGGACACAATTCTGTCAGCCAGGTTTTTCAAGGCACCACCCACTCCATCAGGAGCACCCTTTCCATGGGATGCTTCTGTGAAGTTCCATGTTACACGGTTAAATCCTCTCATGAATGGCACTGTTGAGGCTAGAAAAAAGTTGGTTTTGTTCCGGTATTGAGATGTGGGGCCATCTGAAATGAAGTGGATGTCACTTGCATTTGGATGTTCCTCTCGTATGCTCCTCAGCACTGGGTCAAGGTGAGCCCATGTGGCTATTGCATTGTGCTGAAGACAGTCTGAAAGCGATGCAAAGGACTTCACCTCCCCCCCACTGAGATAAATAACTCCAGTATGGAGGGTTACCTGCTGGTTTCCACCTCCAAAGTGAGTTTCTTTTATTTCTCTGCTATATTTACAAGCATAGTTCTCACTGTAGTCAACATGAACCACTACTTCATTCTGGGTAAGAGACTCTCTCAATTTTCTCAGTCTTTCAAACTGATGCTTGATGTTGTAAATGTGTCTTGAGAAGTTTGAGAGGTGGTCCTGTGTCAGTTCTACAAGCTTTTCGACTGAGGTATGTCTCTTCTCAAGGAAAGCTCTTCTCACTTCCTTCTCTTCAGTGGGCCCATCTGTTCCTTTTTTTGGTATAGATTTTGTAACCCACTCTTCCCATACTATAATGTTTTCTTTCAGTGAAGGATCCAGTGTTGTTGGAAATTTCTTTTTTTGGCAATTGCTGCATGTCCTGTACATACAGGACATGTCGTTGTCACTACGCACACTGGCCTGCATGTCCCTTGAAGACGCTGTGGCTATGATTCCTAGCTGATGCAGCTTTTTTATCTTCAGGCCAAAATTTTCATGTGTTTTACAAGCACATGTTTCCCTATCATTTACTCTACGGTAGACAATCCAAAATGGCCTAAGTTTACAGAACTGAGACATGGAAAGTTTGTGCCTGGGATTCTCAGACTGAAATCTTCTGTGAAGGTTTGCCATGTTGTCTGTCAAGGCTCTCTTGCGAAATATCTGGCCCTTTTTTCGAATTTCACCAGATCTTGGTGAAAGAAGCAGCTAACAATTCTGCGCATTAATCTTCTCTGGCTGTTGGATAATATTCTTTGGTTATCTCTCTTTCTAGCTTTTTGTTGGACCTTTCTGCCTTCCATGTTCTCAAGTCCCTGCTTTCTCTCCCTCTTTTCAAGTCTTCTCAGTCTTTTCCTTAGGTTTAAAGTCTCTTTAGTCCTCTCCAGCAGCTTCTCTTCCGTGTTGCGCAACTTTTCCCTCAATTTTGATAGTGTTCTTTTTCTTTTCTTCCTTTTGGGTGATTCTTTTGGGGTAGATGTATTTATTTGTCTTGGTGTCTGTATCTTATTTTTGGGGGGAGTTAAGTTGATGTCATTACGCTGTAAAGAAAAAAAATGTGTATGTTTTATTAGTTTAACTTAATTATGTAAAAAATATAATTATACAGTTATTTTTTACTTATAACTGTTGTTTGACATTAAAAATAATGTTTAAGTTTGGTAATCTTACATTAATAAAAATGATGTGAAACTTCTTTAGTTACTCTAACTTGTGTAGACCAAACCAAGAATTCAGTACACCATACAGTTATTTATATTTATTGAAATGGAAACTTAACTGAAAATAACCTTATTTACTCTAATAGTGACTTGAAACAAAACACAACTGTCACAATTAAATATGATTAACAAACACTAAAGAGCTAAATATGTTAATTCTTAATACGCTTCAAGAGCATCATCTGTGATCAATCTAAGCATGCTCAGCAGCCTATTAGGACCTGACCATAAAACCTGAGGTTTTAAGCTCTTGCTTTTTAATATTTTAATAATATAATTTGTTCCTACTAAATGAACTATACATTTACGTATTTATAATGTTAACTTCTACATTTGAAAGTTCAATGAACTTTTAAAATATATTTGACAAAATTGGAATCTGGATTTTTTTTTTGCTAGGACATTTACCTGCTGAGACAAAAATGGTTGTTCTTTTGGGGCAGCTTCTTGAAGATTTTCTTGAACTTCGCTTGCTTCTTGAATAAGCTGAAGTGAATTATCTTCCTCACTAGATGGTGTTGTGTCTAGTACAGCTTTAAGCTGTTTCTTTCTTTTATAATAACGCTTTGAGCTTTCTCGCCAATGTCTTTTTTTCTTTTCATGTTGCTTCTTAGTCAGCTCTTCAGTTATCTTTAATTTGCCAGTTTGTTTTCGTTTTTGATACCTGAAAGTGGAAAGAAAGCATGACATTAAATTAGCATGTCTCGCAACACGGGAAAAAAACAAAAAAAACAAAAACGTATGTACACATCATCATACAGTATAGACTTGATGCTGTGTGTGTGTGTGTGTGTGTGTATCCTATACTGGTTTTATAGTTTGTCCACCAGAGGGCACTCTACACCGTCCCTGTTGGCAACACTCGTGTATAACGCGCCACGCATCCTGCAACCTGCTGATCCAGCCAGAGTCGGGCAGAGAGAACCAGTTATCTGCGAGAGATCATTGGTGAAGTGTGTTCATGGTGAGTTGGTCACGAGACATACATTGCTTGAATAACAATTAAAAGAACATCCTCATCAGTTCTCTTAACTCAAATAAGCATGACAAAATTCGTGACTGCCATGTCCAGTTTTGCTGCTGTTAAATAAGCCGAGAGTGAAGCGGAATTAGCTAGTAATTACGTTACGTTTTACAGTGTAGTTGACTGACAATTTATGGTTCCCAGAATGTTCTGGGAACGATAGTTTTGGACACGGTCAGCGGTAGCACTCAAGTAGGCTATAAAGGGATGGACACGGACAGCGGCAGCACTCAGGTAGGCTGCGGTCATGAAGGTGTGGACACGGACAGCGGCAGCACTCAGGTAGACTGCGGTCATAAAGGGATGGACACGGTCAGCAGCAGCACTCAGGTAGGCTGCGGTCATAAAGGGATGGACACGGTCAGCAGCAGCACTCAGGTAGGCTGCGGTAATGAAGATAAAGGGATGGACACGGTCAGCGGCAGCACTCAGGTAGGCTGCGGTAATGAAGATAAAGGGATGGACACGGTCAGCGGCAGCACTCAGGTAGGCTGCGGTAATGAAGATAAAGGGATGGACACGGTCAGCGGCAGCACTCAGGTAGACTGCGGTCATAAAGGGATGGACACGGTCAGCAGCAGCACTCAGGTAGGCTGCGGTAATGAAGATAAAGGGATGGACACGGTCAGCGGCAGCACTCAGGTAGACTGCGGTCATAAAGGGATGGACACGGTCAGCGGCAGCACTCAGGTAGGCTGCGGTAATGAAGATAAAGGGATGGACACGGTCAGCGGCAGCACTCAGGTTGGCTGCGGTCATAAAGGGATGGACACGGACAGCGGTAGCACTCAGGTAGACTGCGGTAATGAAGATGATGGACACGGTCAGCGGCAGCACTGTTCAGTCAAACAACATAGGCTGTTACGATCTAATGGGTGTGATATCGCTTGTGACGTCACGCATGCGACGTAGCAGAAAGTAGGTGAGACGATTTAGTTTGGAGACGCGTATAAGAAGCCAGCTTGTATGTTTGATTGTTTTGCCGTTCTGGGAGATTGCGCAGAAGAACATCAGAGACTGGAGAGGCAGCCGGTAAGAAGAGGATTTTATTTTTATTTTGTATAGGGCTCAGTATTCCCCAACTGGGGCGTAAAATATTAACTGTGGTCCTTTTATTTTTGTTTTCCCAGGGGTGATGGGGAAGAAGGATGCAGGACAGTTCAAGACATCAGGTAAGTGGACCGGAGGAGCAGATGGAGGAGCAGCGATGCAGCAACAATAGTGGTCCTAAAATTGAACCCTGCGGTACCTCACTATGAACGCAGGCCCACTGTGACATTGAGCCTCTTATAACTACTCGCTGCTTCCTATCCGTTAACCAGTTATCAATCCAGGTCGCTACAGTTCCTAAAATATCTGTCGCTTTAAGTTTAAGTAAGAGCCTCTTGTGGGGGACAACATCAAAAGCCTTTTGGAAATCTAAGTACTGTAGATGACATCATAGGCCATCTTATCATCAACTTCCTGAGTAGCTTCCTCAAAAAACTCCAACAGATTAGACTGATTGGCCTATAGTTTGACAAATTACTTCTATCCCCTTTTTTGAAAATGGGTGTTATGTTGGCATGCTTCCAATCAGAAGGTACCACATCTTCAGATAAGGATTTTTGAAACAGTAATGTTAAAGGTTGGCTAATAATATCCCTCATCTCTTTTAAAACTATAGGTAAGATGCCATCAGGGCCCTGCGGTTTATTTATTTTGAGCTTAGCTAGACTTTGTACCACATCAGCTTCAGTTATATATATATTGGTCATAAATGGTGGCAGGTTCTTTGTGTTCTCTACTGTGAACACCCATGTAAAATAATCATTAAACTCATTTCCAAACCAAAAACCCTGAATAGCGAAGTGAAATCCCTCCTAAAAAGCCGCAATATTGCTTTCAAGTCAGGAGACAGGGTAGCGTATAGGGCGGCCAGGGCAGACCTGAACAGAGGCATTAGAGAAGCCAAGGCGGCCTATAGGAGAAAGATTGAAGATCACTTTGCTGAAAACAACCCCAGGAAGATGTGGCAGGGGATCAATCACATCACCAACAACAGAAGAAATAACCGAGTTATATCTAGGATTGATGCCTCGTTGGCAGAGGATCTGAATCATTTTTTCGCTCGCTTTGAGACGACCAGGCCCTCAGCTGTTATACCACTACCATCCGCCCCAAACATCGGCACACTGATACTTCAGGAGCATCAAGTGAGGTGTGTTCTAAGGTCAGTGAGTCCCAGGAAGGCGGCAGGTCCTGATGGAATACATGGTAAGGTTATTAAAGCATGTGCGGACCAATTGACCGGAGTCTTCACTAAAATTTTCAACCTTTCCTTAACTCTAAACACCGTCCCACCCTGCCTCAAAACCTCCACTATCATTCCCATCGCCAAGAAGACAGTTGTAGACGGTCTAAATGACTATAGGCCTGTTGCACTTACACCTGTCGTGATGAAGTGTTTTGAGAGACTTGTTTGTCATCACATCAGGGCTGGTCTTCCTCTCAGGCTGGATCCTCATCAATTTGCCTATAGGGCGAATAGATCTACAGAGGACGCTATCACCATAGCGCTCCATACTGCGCTGAGTCATCTGGAGCACCAAGGAAGTTATGTGAGAATGCTCTTCCTGGACTTCAGCTCAGCTTTTAATCACATCATTCCGGATATCCTGGTCCAGAAATTGTCACACCTGGGACTTTCTACTCCCATGTGCCTCTGGATTAAGGACTTCCTGACGGATAGACCACAGTCTGTTAGACTTGGCCCCCATATGTCAAGGACCATCACACTTAGCACCGGGTCTCCACAAGGATGTGTATTGAGTCCCCTATTGTTCACACTCTACACATCGGACTGTTCCCCGACTCACCTCTCAAACACCATCATAAAGTTTGCGGATGACACTATTGTGGTTGGACTCATCTCAAGGGGTGATGAGTCGAACTACAGAGATGAGGTAATCCGACTGACGGAGTGGTGTTCAGTAAATAATCTCCAACTGAACACCACAAAAACTAAAGAACTTGTTTTAGACTTCAGGAAAAGCAGAGAATACCAGGCCCCAATTTACATTCTCGGGAACCGTGTGGAGAGGGTTCACTCCATGAGGTTTCTGGGGGTACTGATCTCTGATGATCTCTCCTGGACTGCAAATACCACGGCGGTGGTAAAAAAGACTCAGCAGCGCCTTCACTTTCTGAGAGTGCTCAGAAGGAACAACCTGGAGGAGAGGCTGCTGGTGACTTTTTACAGAGCCACCATTGAGAGCATCCTAGCGTACGGCATAACAACATGGTATGCAGGGTGCTCAGCTGCAGATAGGAAATCACTGCAGAGGATCATCAACACCGCCCAGAAGATCACTGGCTGCTCTCTAACCAGACTGGAGGACATTGCCAACTCTCGCTACCTCAGCAGAGCTATAAATATCACCAAGGACTATTCTCACCCCAGTAATCAGTTGTTTAAACTGTTACCGTCAGGCCGACGGTACAGGTCATATAAAACCAGGACAAACCAGTGTTAAAAGAGATGAGGGATATTATTTGCCGACCCTTAACATTACTGTTTCAAAAATCCTTATCTGAAGGTGTGGTACCTTCTGATTGGAAGCATGCCAACATAACGCCCATTTTCAAAAAAGGGGATAGAAGTAATTTGTCAAACTATAGGCCAATCAGTCTAACTTGTATAACTGGTAAAGTTATGGAGGCTATAATCAAAGAGAAAATGGTAGATTACCTGGACTCAAATAACATTTTGAGGGATAGCCAGCATGGATTTAGGAGAGGTAGATCCTGTTTAACAAATCTGTTGGAGTTTTTTGAGGAAGCTACTCAGGAAGTTGATGATAAGAAGGCCTATGATGTCATCTATTTAGATTTCCAAAAGGCTTTTGATGTTGTTCCCCACAAGAGGCTCTCACTTAAACTCAAAGCGACAGGTATTTTAGGAACTGTAGCGACTTGGATTGATAACTGGTTAACGGATAGGAAGCAGCGAGTAGTTATAAGAGGCTCGATGTCAGAGTGGGCCTGCGTTCATAGTGGGGTACCGCAGGGTTCAATTTTAGGACCACTTTTGTTCCTAATTTACATAAATGATATAGACACCAATATATACAGTAAACTGGTGAAATTTGCAGATGACACCAAGGTGGGTGGTGTAGCAGATACTGAACTAGCGGCTCAGCAGCTACAGCGGGATCTTAATTTAATTAGTGACTGGGCTGACACCTGGCAGATGAAATTTAACATAGACAAATGTAAGGTACTCCATGTAGGGAGCAGAAATATAAAGTACAGGTATTTTATGGGACCTACTGAAATAAAGGTAGCTGATTATGAGAAAGACCTTGGTGTGTATGTTGATGCTTCCATGTCTCATTCTCGCCAGTGTGGGGAAGCAATAAAAAAGGCCAATAGGATGTTGGGGTACATCTCCAGGTGTGTGGAGTTTAAGTCAAGGGAGGTAATGCTAAGATTATACAATTCCTTGGTGAGACCTCACCTAGAATATTGTGTACAGGTTTGGTCACCATATCTTAAAAAGGACATAGCGGCCTTAGAAAAGGTGCAGCGTAGGGCCACAAGAATGATTCCTGGTCTTAGAGGAATGTCATACGAGGAAAGGTTATTTGAGCTAAATCTGTTCAGCCTCAAGCAAAGGAGACTGAGGGGGGACATGATCCAGGTCTATAAGATTCTAACAGGTTTGGATGCTGTTCAACCGAATAGTTACTTCAGCATTAGTTCAAATACAAGAACTCGTGGCCATAGGTGGAAATTAGCGGGAGAACATTTCAAACTGGATTTAAGGAAGCACTTCTTTACACAGCGTGTAGTCAGAGTATGGAATAGTCTTCCTGATAACGTAGTGCAAGCTGAATCCTTGGGTTCCTTTAAATCAGAGCTAGATAAGATTTTAACAACTCTGAGCTATTAGTTAAGTTCTCCCCAAGCGAGCTCGATGGGCCGAATGGCCTCCTCTCGTTTGTATAGTTCTTATGTTCTTATGTTCTTATGACAAATAGACTCAGGAACAGCTTCTTTCCCAGAGCTATAACTGAATTAAATAAACACAAACTCAGATAAAGAAATCTGTTTATCTCGATCGCATAGACACCGTTATGTTATATAATAAGCATATATGTAACCTGAAATCCTTCTCTTGCACTGATACTAAACTATACACTGTTTTATATAAATGCTGCTATTTTTTTTTTTTGGGTATACATTTGTACATATTATTCTATGGTATTTTTAATTGTATGTTTTTATATTTACATTAACATTATTATTGTGTTGTATTTTGCACCAAGGGAGTGGCAATCCAATTTCGTTGTACCTGGTACAATGACAATAAAGGCTATTCTATTCTATTCTATTCTATTACTATATCAATTTCATTTTCAATTATACGACCCTTACTATCCTGCAGATTAGTGATTTCAGCTTTTAGAGCTCTTTTGGAATTAAAATATTGGAAGAAACTTTTAACGTCATCCTTAGCCTCCAATGCAATCTTCTTTTCTACATTCCTCTTAGCGAGTCTAATGTTATTTTTTTTAGCTCAACCTGTAGACTCCTGCTTTGTTTTGAAATCGTTAGTTATTTTCCATTTGTGGAACAGAGCCCTTTTCCTCCTGACTTTATTCTTAATTTCCGTAGTAAACCACCTTGGCTGCAGTTTCCTAGATTTAGTTTTGCTGGAAACAGATATGAAGCACCTTGCAACAACAATGCCTCTTCAACAGTTTTGCTGTTTAACAGTTTACAGTTTCTAGTTTCCGTCTCATTCCATTAAAGTTAGCCTTCCTAACATTGTATATTTTTGATTTGGACTTTGCTCTTCGGACACTAAAATAAACCTCATTTAATCATGTTGTGATGACTACCATCCAGTGGTTCTAAAACCTTTAATTTTCCAATCCTATTTTGGTTGTTAGACAAAACTAGATCTAGAAGGGCATCTCCCCTGGTAGGGGAATTAACAAACTGAGTAAAAAACAATCCTGTACTAATTCCACCATCTCAAGTTCATTTGCAGAAGAGCCAGAGACTATGTCCCACTGTATCCCAGGTAAATTAAAATCACCCATAACCACAACATCATTTTTATTGCTCATAATCTTGATATCGTCATATAACATTCTGCTTTCCTCCGCAGCTACATTACCTGCTCTATAACAAACACCGACAATTAGGCTATTTGAGTTTTTAGCATCTAGTTTTACCCATACAGGTTCTGTACTTTTATTTTTATCAGTGAGCTCTCTTGCCTGCAAGTTTTCTTTTACGTATACTGCAACACCACCTCCCTTCTTGCCTATCCGGTCTCTACGGAACAACGTGTAACCATCAATATTATATTCTTCTCCATCATTGTCACTCATCAATGTTTCAGTTATTCGTATAATGTCGTAATGAAAGCCTCTAAATCATGAATTTTGTTTTTAATACTCCTAGCGTTTAAATACAGACTGCAAAGGGTAGGCCTTTTACGGTGCCCACTTTTAATATTAATAGGGCCTTTCCATCTCCCCCCACCTATATTCATAACTAACCTCCCTGCCCCCCCAGTCCCTAGTTTAAACATTCCTCAACTACTCTACATATACGCCTCCCCAATACACTAGTTCCCCTATGGTTCAGATGCAACCCGTCCGGCTTGAACAGGTCCCACCTGTTCCAGAAGGTCTTCCAGTGCCCCATAAACCTAAACCCCTCTTTCCTACACCACCATTTTAGCCACGCATTTAATCCCCTTATCTCAGCTAACTTAGCCTGACTTGCACGTGGCACGGGAAGTATTCCAGAGACATTCTGCTTCGAAGCTTCTAAGCTTATCCGTGACTTCTATAAATTTATCCTGCAGAACACACAGTCTCCCTAAAAGGCGTATTAGCTCTCTCCTTTAACTCATTGTTGTGTTGGATGAGAGCCAGTTGCTCCTTGAGGTCACGAACCTGGACCTTGAGTGAGTCCACGAACTTGAATCACTCGCAGACAAAGTCCGACTGGACGCACACATCCGGAAGGGCAAACATCTTGCAAACACAACACTGAGCTGGCCCCATAATTACCTAACTCACTATGACCCTGTCCTTTACTCCCAGCCCAGTATATTAATATAGCCTATTTAAACTTTTAGTTGATCTAATTAACGTATAGTTAAAACAATAAAGTGCTGAGTACACTAAAACACTAAATTAAGACTTGCATTTAAACTGATATTTTTAAATAATCTGATAGGGTCAGAGATAACAACCTTAGAAATTAAACTTTTAAAAAATCCAAATTAACAATTACCTGGTAAGAACTTCCTGCTGAACCACGTTTAGCTAAACTCAGGCGAAGTTGCTCTAGGGAGGCTGAAAAACCACAAAAAAACATCTCAAAGCAGGTTAAGTGGAAAAAAAAAAGTGAAAAATGTCCTTCCAGCCCCAACTGGCGACCGAGCAAAGCTCAGGAGCAACTGTCCTTTCCCAGTTAACGTTACTGATATTAGATATTACCCTGTGGGTGTTTGTGGCGAAGGTACACGGACAGAAGCGCCACTCACACTCACGCTGTTTATTAACAAATACAGACAAGCACTCACACGGACCGGAAAAAAAAAAATGTAACAACCACCCACTTAACCGTACTGGCACACAAACACTCAAATATACTTCCAAATAATTCCAATCAACTGCTTCAACAGGCACACAATACAACACAAGTGCACACAGCATCTACACCACTCCCTCACAGTGCAGCAATCCCAGCAGCCTCTACATTTCAATTAGGAAATTGAAAGCAGAGAATTAAAACTGGCACCATTTTCTTGACAATAAACAGGAGTGTTGTACAACATACTGGTGTTGGTATGGAGGTGCATATCATTGACCTGGGGGTTGGTGTGGTTCCCTGCAGGAATAAGCACATCGTATGTGCTGTGTGTCCGCTACGATGGACAGGAAGTCGATGACAGCTACTGCGATTCCATGACGCGACCGGAGCCAATGCATGAATTCTGCACCGGCAAGGAATGTCCACCAAGGTGAAACCTCAAATGTTCTGGGGGTGGGGCCATGGGGGGGATGCTGGTTTCTGCAGTGGGCGGGTTTTGTGCTGGTCGTTACGTGGATTAATGCTAGCTAGTAATGTGGCGGTGGGGAGGTGTGTGTGCGGGGGGGGGGGGGGGGGGGTACTCTTGAGGTCACGTCTCAGCTTGTCTTATGTTGATACCCTGATTGAAATGTGACATTTCCCCCCCCGCAAATCAAGAAAAGGTTCATTCCTGACTGGCAGGCTATAGTGCAGCAATTCTTAAAGCATCGATTGACGTGTACCCCTGTCCCACCCCACCCCGCCCTGCCCTGCAGATGGGAGACCAGCCAATGGAGTGAGTGCTCTCGCACCTGCGGTGAGGGCCACCAGTTCCGCTCGGTGCGCTGCTGGCGGATGATGGCGCCCGGCTTCGACAGCTCCGTCTATGACGACTTGTGCCGGGCCGCTGAGCTGCCCAAGCCCATGGGCCGTAAGGTGTGTCAGAACCGGGCCTGCGGTCCCCAGTGGGAGGTCTCCGCCTGGTCTGAGGTGAGAGACCAATGGCTGTTAAAAGCTGATGCTAATGTTTGGTCAGCTGACCCTGGTGCCCCCAATTTTGTCATAAAGGACTGGGTAGAATGTTTTATTAAATAACCCCTTCTTGAAAAGTGACTTAATACTTAACAATTTTAAAGCAATTAACAGCTGGAATGTAGTAAAAGTGCAGCAGTGATCTTGAGGATTAGGGTTTAAGATTAGTAAGAGATGTTTTTCTGTTTTAGTTCTAGATGCTTAGTGTTCGCATAATTTAGAGTTTTTGATATTCACACTTAGTCTGCGTGTCAGATATGGGGAGTGCTTAAGTGGGACAAGAATTCTGTGTTCTGGTTATATTATTCGTCTACCTGATGATGACCAACACTGCCACTCTCCGGAACATTCCAGTGCTCTGCTCGCTGCGGCGGGAGAGGGGTGCAGATCCGTGAGGTGCGATGCTCCATGGAGGCGTGGCTGTGCAATGACTCCGCCCACCCGGAGGCAGAGAGGGAGTGCGAGGGCCCACCGTGTGACCGCAGGTGGACCGTGTCAGACTGGGGGCCAGTGAGTGTCACTCCCACCATGCAGTTGGTCCATTAACCCCTAATGTAATAATTGTTTTGAACCCAAAATAACCATGATTACCAGGTACCATGATTTTAGTCCTGATCTACAGTGTTTGAATCGTGTCAGAGGTCAGGCAGTCAAACAACACTGTGAAAGTACAAAAAGCTGCATAAATGTAGGACTAGGGGGGTGGGTCTCCAACCTTATGCACAGTGAGAGCTACGTCTACAAAGCGAATCATCTGGGTAGCAATATATGTGATATAATACAGGATTATATTTTAGGGGGGGGGGTCATGGACATTGTCCAAAAAAGAGCATCAGCATGGGTTTGTGATACATTTTGGTTGACTTCAGTGTCTCTGTCACAAAATAGTTTAAATAAAGAATGACAGAAAATAACAAGTGGGTCTGATCATTCATTAATTTACGAATTAGGTCACAAACCAATTAAGGTGCAAAGGGTTTTGAGAAACGCTCATTTATCAGTGAATGATCTTAAGTACAAGGTAACAAACTACTTGCTGTCCTGAAGTTTTCGGGGGGATGCATCCCTGAAAACTGACCTCAATTTACATAAATTTATGGAATGAAAATTTGTTGCATATAACATATTGGGGTTTTGCTATATAATGCAATGCTATACAATGTGTGACAATGCTTTATTTACGCATCATGTGATGAAATTTTGTTACATTTAGTCATGTTATTATATTATATAATGTGATGTTATTACACAATGTGTTGTTACAAGCACTGACAATACATTCCCTGTGTGTGTGAATATACTTGGCCGCATAAACCCGACTCTGATCAAGGATCCGGGCCGGTAAACCCGGCCTGTACCTTCCCCTGTGCTTCCAGTGCTCGGGGCCCTGTGGAGAGGGCAGGATGACCCGCTCCGTGGTGTGCAAGAACAGCAGTGGCAGCGTCATTTCAGATGCGCAGTGCGACTTGGACCTCAAGCCCCTGGCGGTGTACCCATGTGGGGAACAGAACTGCCCCGCCCACTGGGTGGAACAAGAGTGGGAACAGGTGCGGGCATACAGGCGCCAGCAGGATGTAGGGCTGAGGGCTGGTGACTGGTTTTGGTGGAGTTAGCATTTGTGGTTTGTAGTTTAGCGTTAGTGGCAGGACGGAGAGTGGTAACTGTTTTTCGTTTTTGTCCTCTTCAGTGCAACGCCACCTGTGGGCGGGGTGTAAAAACGCGGCAGGTAGTCTGCTCGGGTTTGGAAAACGGCATGTTCAAGGAGTTCCCTAAGCATGCTTGCAGCACTCAGCGCAAACCACTGGTGAGCTCGGCCTGCTTCGAGAGGCCCTGTTCCAAATGGTTCACCACATCGTGGTCCCAGGTAACCACTGTGTGTGTGTGTGTGTGTGTGTGTGTGTGTGTGTGTGTGTTTGTGTGTGTGTGTGTGTGTGTCTAGCTGTAAAGAGTACTCCATGCAGTGTTCCTTGCGAGGTGTACTCCAGTTACGGAAATATCTCAAACATAGTCCATTGTATGTAAAACTTGAAATGGGAAATTAATGCAGGGTTATATTAATTATAGAATCTCTTTTGCATTCAGGGCAATAGGTGTTGAGTTACATGGACGAATAAGCTGTGAGACTACCTGCCTAGCTTTTGTATTCTGCTCTGTGGGCCGAGTTTTGGCCAGGCTGGCATAGTCCTGCAAGGTCTGCTCACTTTTTTTGGTTCCCCCAACCCCACCAGTGCAGTAAGACATGCGGTAGCGGGGTGAAGGTGCGTGAGGTGAAGTGTTACCAGGGGGAGGAGCTGGGACACAGCTGTGACATGGCACTCAAACCCGAGGCCAGGCAGGCATGTGAGGTGCAGGCCTGCCCAACGGAGGCACCAGGTATGTTTCCCACAGAGCTGGATAATTGGGCACCTAAGTGGGAGAGAAGTAGGGTGTAGTGTGTGTGTATGTGTGTGTGTGAAGAAGTGTGTGTGTGTGTGTGTGAGTAGAAGTGTGTGTGTGTGTGTGTTTGATATTTATGAAACCACAAAAACGGAGTTGAAATTTACCCGAAATAAAGTGTAGCCAAATAGAGCTGATCAACTAGATTTACAGTTTTGTCAAATCATCTGCTTTTGCGCAGTATCGTCTCATTGGAATGCAAAATATTTCCATAAAGAAGACAAGTGTCTTTTGATGACCAGTTCTTGTTCCCTAAATTTTGTCTTGAAGCAGTTAACAGTATGTCTGTTGGAGGTAATTGTTCAAGGGTCCAGCTGAAGCTCCTTGCCTCAGCTTTGGCTGCATCCATGTTCTCCAGTTCCTGTGCTGCCTCGTTATTGCCAAGGTCTCCATTGTACCTCCTTTATATTGAGACTAACTGTCCTGTCTCTGCAGTGGACGAGGAGTGCCAGGACAAGGCAAAGGCGAACTGCGCTCTGGTGCTGAAGGTGAAGCTCTGCATGCACTGGTATTACAGGAAGGCCTGCTGTCTGTCATGTAAGAGCAAGGCCCAGTAGGGAACTGGAGAACGAGAGGGCTGTTCTGTGTGTCGGCACGTCCGCACTGGTGAAGGGACTGCACTGGACCCGGGGGTGAACCCAGTCTGATAAGCAGCTCCTGAGTTGATACCCAGAAGGGTGGGATGGCGCTGTGCCGGGACAGTACTGCTGCAGTTACTGTGAAGGAACGTTCCTCTTTGCAGAGTCATGTGCGGAGAGTATAGCTGTCTCATTGTAACCATTTTATTTACTGTACAGTTTATTTTGCATACTAATATTTTTACTTGAAATTTTCGTGAAAAGCAATAAAGTCATGTCATTTTCGCGATGCTCGACGAAACCTTGTGTTCTGCAAAGCGAAACTTGCATCCTTGGCCACTATGCCTTTTTTCTTTTTGGTTTTTTAACGTCATTGGACAGTTATCAGCAGAGGCTTGTTTGTGATCACATACATACTATTCCAAATCCAGGCCTTGTTTTCAGTTCTCCCAGGTAGTTAGTTTAATAATTACTGATTCTGATTGGTCAGAGGCTTTACACCTGGCTCACAGGTAAAGGAAGGCTGGAAGACCAGCGGTTCTCGGACCATGAGGACCGTGAGTGGCTGCCAAAACTTCCAAATTCGAGGTTTTATTGCAAGATCTTGAATTTATATTAGCCCTTGTCCAGCGTGCTTTTACGCATGCCAATACCCATGATGAGCACATTGTGATTGTACCTTCTATCACAAGATTTGGACAGAAACAAGATCATTGCTTGTATCTGTACTTTGTTCACAGAGATCAAGTGTCTTCAATGTCTGTGCGCTTTGCTTGTGACATTAATGCAAAGGATAAAAGTATGCACCTCCTGTGGTCCCGATTTGGACTTCAAAACTTAGTAGACCTTTCTTGCAATTTATACAGTGGTTTTGGGATGCATGAAACTGTAAACATGCAGACGCCTTTTTGACCTTCAGCATCAAATTCTTGACATCTTTGCCAAGATTCCATTGAGGTTTGTGCAAATGTACATCAGCTCTCCACATTGCCATTTTAACCTGAAGTTTGTGCACCCAGTGAGTGGAATCATTGTGGTGTGCGATTTACAGCATGAGACGGCAAAATTGGCAATGTTAAATGCTGCAAATGAATATATAGAGCATATTAAGGATGTCTGCCTGAAGTTGGTGGGGCAGCTGTATTCACGTCTGAAATATGTCACAAACTTTGACAAGTTAACGGGAATACCCTACATCTTACGGGCTGAGGACTTCTTTAATGTTCCTGCCTTGGACAGCCTGTTTTCCAGTTATCCAGTCATTGTGCCTAACCAGGACAGTCCTGATTGTGGGCTAGTTAGACTCCTACATGACACTGGAGTACATTTCATCCTCTCTGACCGACTTGCTCTGTTCTAATGCTGGCAAAGGAGGGTTTGCAGCATCATGGAAGGCATACCAACTCGAATTGGCTTTTGAGGAGGTTATTTATGGCCATACCAACTCGAACTGGCTTTGGAGGAGGTTGTTTATGGCCATACCAAATCGAACTGGCTTTGGAGGAGGTTGTTTATGGCCATACCAAATCGAACTGGCTTTTGAGGAGGTTGTTTATGGCCATCCACTGTATGTATTAGACCACCACTACAGTGCCTCTTTGGGTACTTGCAGCATAAATCCTAGAAGTCTCACCCGCTGTAGGGGCTTCCTAGGCCTTTCCCCTTACAACAGTTCCTCAGATGGCAAAAATCCCCCTCCACTGAGAACATGGACAGGTAACCAAGAGCTCATGCTGAGGGTAAGAAGGTTGTTTCCACTAACTGAAACCATGGAAGCAGCACCCACAGTCATAGGAGCTGCTATGATCAGGATTGTCCTGTCTGATCTCTATTGATAAGTAAAGCCAGTAAACCCACTCTGAGCAGGCTAGGTGTGCCGTGTAAATGACCGTGGTAATATACTCTATTCAGAACTGAGCTATGATCCACAGCATGGAAAATTCATAAGTAAAGTCAGCAAACCCACTTTGCAGTATACCGCTCAGAACCGTTAATGTTAATGAAGAGGAAGAGAGATCAAAGAGAAGGAAAGTTAAACGCCAGGCTACCAGGCTCAGGACAATGATGTACAGGGAACTAATCAAACATGCACTAAGTAACATCATGTAACATGTCATCCATTTTCCATCAGAGACCAAGAGCAATTCTGATCCTGACCATGGCTATTTAGATTACACTGAAACAGAGGATGACAATAAGGTAACTAATAATAGCAATCAGTTATCATTACAGTTACTGCTAATGGAGCTGCTGAGGTCCGTTGCAGTGACATTAATGTCATTAAGAGACGGTCGCTCGCTGAATATCACGGTAACCTAGGAGTAATCACGACTGTGCGTACTACTTTATGTCAGTGTTCCATACTCGATTTGTCCCCAAAGTGTAGTAAAACACATACATACACACAGACACACATACACAATAAATTTACATTGTGAATTATCCTAATAACAGTGGGAAAATTATTTTTCTATTTTCTTGCTGCCATCTCCTGGCCGAATGTAAGTATTGCAATTACCAGAAAAGATCATTTTAATTTTTTTAAATGGCAGTACTCAATTTTGGCCACCAGACGGCAGCATAAAACGTGTGTGTGCTGTAACAGGGCACTGTGTGAGTGTGTGTGAGCTCTAACTGGGGGCTCTGTATGTGTGTGTGTGTGCGCGCTGTAAATGAGCACTGTGTGTGTGTGTGTATGTGCTCTAAGTGGTCGCTCTGTGTGTGTGTTCTTGTGTGTGCTGTAACAGGGCACTGTGTGTATGTGCTCTAAGTGGGCACTGTGTGAGTGTGTGTTTATATATGTTTGTGTGCGTGCTGTAACTGGGCACTGTCTGTGTGTGTGTGGGTCTGCATAGAGCACATTTGATAAAATTGTCCCCAAAGTGTAGTAAAACACACACATACACAGAGACACACACATACACAATAAATTTACCTTGTGAATTATCCTAATAACCTATCCTTATAACCGTGGGAAAATTATTTTTCTATTTTCTTATTGCAATTACCAGAAAATATCATTTTAATGTTTTTAAATGGTAGTACTCAATTTTGGCCACAAGACAGCAGCATAAAATGTGTGTGTGTGCAGTAACAGGGCACTGTGTCTGTGTGTGTGGGCTCTAACCGGGGGCGCTGTGTGTGTGTGTGTGTGTGTGCAGTAACAGGGCACTGTGTCTGTGTGTGTGGGCTCTAACCGGGGGCGCTGTGTGTGTGTGTGTGGGCTCTAACCGGGGGCTCTGTGTGTGTGCGCGTGCGTGCGTGCGCTGTAGCTGGGAACTGTGTATGTTTGCACTGAAACTGGGCACTGTGTGTGTGTGTGTGTGTGTGTGCGCGCTGTAACTGCACTGTGTGTGTGTGTGTGTGTGTGTGCAGTAAAACACACACACGCATACACACAGATGCACACATACACAATAAATGTACCTCGTGAATTATCCAAATAACCGTGGGGAAATTATTTTTCTATTTTCTTGCTGCCATCTCCTGGCCGAATGTAAGTATTGCAATTACCAGAAAATATCATTTTAATGTTTTTAAATGGTAGTACTTAATTTTGGCCACCAGACGGCAGCATAAAATGTGTGTGTGCAGTAACAGGGCACTGTGTCTGTGTGCGCGAGCTCTAACCGGGGGCGCTGTGTGTGTTTGTGTGTGTGTGTGCGTGCGTGCGCTGTAACTGGTAACTGTGTATGTTTGCGCTGAAACTGGGCATTGTGTGTGTGTGTGTGTGTGTGTGCGCTGTAATAGGGCACTGTGTGTGTATGTGTGTGTGTGTGTGTGAGCTCTAGCCGGGGGCTCTGTGTGTGTGTGTGTGTGTGTGTTGTAACTGGGCACTGTGTGTGTGCACTGTGACTGGGCACTTTTTGTGTTTGTGTTTATCCATGTGTGTGTGCGCTGTAACTGGGCACTGTGTGTGTGTGTGTGGGTTTGCATGGATCACATTTGATAAAATTGTCCCCAAAGTGCAGTAAAACACACACATACACAATAAATGTACCTTGTGAATTATCATAATAACCGTGGGAAAATTATTTTTCTATTTTCTTGCTGCCATCTCCTGGCCGAATGTAACTATTGCAATTACCAGAAAATATCATTTTAATGTTTTTAAATGATAGTACTCAATTTTGGCCACAAGACGGCAGCATAAAATGTGTGTGTGCAGTAACAGGGCACTGTGTCTGTGTGTGTGAGCTCTAGCCGGGAGCTGTGTGTGTGTGTGTGTGCTGTAACAGGGAACTGTGTGAATGTGTGTGAGCTCTGACAGGGGGCTCTGTGTGTGTTCTAAGTGGGCGCTGTGTGTGTGTGTGTGTGTGTGCTGTAACAGGGCACTGTGTCTGTGTGTGTGGGCTGTATCGGCACACAGTGTGTGGGTGTGTGTGCTCTAAGTGGGCGTTGTGTGTGTCTGCGCTTTAACTGGGCACTGTGTGTGTGTGTGTGTGTGTGTGTGTGCGTGCTCTAAGTAGGCGCTGTGTGTGTGTGTCACTGGGCACGCTGTAACTGGGCACTGTGTGTGTGTGTGTGTGTGTGTGTGGGTTTGCATAGATCACATTTGATAAAATTGTCCCCAAAGTGCAGTAAAACACACACATACACAATGAATTTACCTTGTGAATTATCATAATAACCGTGGGAAAATTATTTTTCTATTTTCTTGCTGCCATCTCCTGGCCGAATGTAAGTATTGCAATTACCAGACATTACTTGAAGCTTCTGCAACCTGAGAAATGCTTCCACAGGTGGCTGGGGCTTGAGTGTGGACCAATACGGGGGTGAGATTCAGCTAGGGTAGCATAATGCAGGTAGGTAACTATCACAGAAGTGTAACAGGACCGTTGCAAAACCATAACACAGCGGTTAGAGTTCAAACACCGGTTATTTCTGTGAGGCATTTCTATGGATCAGCTGAGAAACAATAGACTTTGAGGTGTATCACAGGGACTGACTAATAGCAGTGCCTCAAAGCCCTAGGTTGTTTTTACGGTTGACAAGATTGAAAACGTTCCTGTTCTCTATCCATGAATGTAATGACTTCCTGCATGGTGACACAGGAGAAGAAGACTGAAAGGGAAGCTAGGAGAAGGAGGGTGTGTGCGGTGTCGTTCTGTTAAGATCTATGAGGTCTTTGCTCCAGGAGGCCTGGACATTGCAGGCAGGCAGCTATTTACCTTTAATCAGCTGTGCCAATTATGCAGAATCAATGACTTCTTGTGGTGTCCTTTGTTCCCCTTGATATGGCCTTCAGGATGCTGCAGGCAAGGTTCTGGACCACTGGACTATCATGTCCCGGGAGGAGGAGATCTGGCCACCTAGGAGAAAGAAGGCCAGGCCATCGCAGTGCCCTCATCCAAAACTGACTCTGACATCAGGACTTTCATCGAGAGCAACAACCACTCTCGTAGCCCCAGCCTGCTGACACACCTCGAGAACAGCAGTCTTTCCACTATACATCACTTTGAGAACATCCCCAACAGCCTGGCCTTCCTGCTTCCTTTCCAGTACATCAACCCAGTGTCTGCCCCCATGCTGGGTCTGCCCCCAAATGGGCTCATGCTGGAGCAGCCAGGTCATAGGCCACGGGAGTCCAGTCTGCCAAACCTGAGTGACCCCAACGAGAGCAGTGAGTCAAAGGTGTCTCTCTCACCATTCTGCAATGGGCAAAGCCCAAGTTGGGGGGCACCGGTGTCACCGTGGCGATCGAGCCTAAGCCTGAGCCTGCTAGCGTAACAACCATCTCCCCGACCCCCACCTCCCAGCAGCCTCAACAGCAGCAAGCACCAATGCAGCAGCAGCAGCCGGCTGGACTGAGTGAGCAACATGCATTTGTTAAGAGTGAGCAAGCCAAGAGCATTGTTACCTCGTCCTTCTCCTCCAAGATGCACCGCATGCGGCGCATGGGTTCTATCTCCCGCAAGGGCAGAGTGTGCTGTAATGCATGCGGCAAGACCTTCTATGACAAGGGCACCCAGAGGATCCACTACAATGCTGTGCACCTGAAGATCAAGCACCGCTGCACTATCGAGGGCTGCAACATGGTGTTCAGCTCCCTGCGCAGGCCTCTGTGTGTGCCCCCCACCCCCAGGCCTCTTACTTTCACTCTGTACTTGTGGAAGTCTCTAGAGATGCTTGGATGGGTAGCTCTGCTGCTGCTGCGTCCCTGTGGCCCTAACACATCCTGCCGCTTCCATGGAAACCCTCGTCCATCTCCAAAGAAACTGTTCGGACTCTTCTTTTGTGACTGTTGCTCACAGAATTGGTAGTAATAAGAAGAGAGCCTTCTCAGTGTATTAGTGTAATAATGGCTTTTTAAATGACCCATTAACAGAGCATGACAGCCTCATCTGTAAATAACATCCCAGAGGGTTCTTCATGTAAAAAATGTACTGAGGGTGTCAGTGCCCATGCTTGTTTCATTTCATGGCACCTCCAGCTCTCAGACTGAAGGAAAATGTAGCCTCTAGCTCATTTGATTTCTTTATTTTCACTTTGATGCACACTTCAGACTAAAAAAAAAGCTCAAATTCTTTTATAAATGTACCAATGCAGAGAAGGCCTGCATGCTTTTGGCTTCTGAACTTATGATTTGTTCTTTGTGTTGCCACATTTGTATGTTGACCCAGTCTTGCACTTTTCAAGTTTTCAAGGGGATGTGTAATATTTTGTGTCTTGAGGTCACCTGCCTCTAAGGCATTTTAAGAAAATGCTGAAATGCTTGTGGGTCCCAGATACAGAGAATGTGTGGCTCCTGAGCTGATGACCTGATTTTCTGCTTTCCATTTGAAACAACCATTGAGTCTTAGCGCAATAGCAGATAAGCAGAGTAATATTAATCTCTGCTTTTAGCTCTCGTAAGAGCAGCCCAAGTGCTGTTCAAGGTATTGTTCAGAGAGAGATCTCTGAGGTGTTCCCAGGGAGTGATCTCTGAGGTATCATCCAGAGTGTGATATCCAAGCTTAGTTGTTACTTCATTAATGTTCCCTCCAGAAGTTGACAAGATTTCTGTATCTCTATATTATTTACATTTTAATGCTTCATTTAAGGTGATCCAGGTGCTTTCTGAAAACTGCATAAATCAAGCATGTATTTGAACTTAACTGTGACGAAAAACAAATGAAGTGTTTTCATATTTCAGGCTGGAGACACAAGCGTAAGGCACGAGTTTTAAGTTCGCTCTCCAGAAAATCTGGCCACAAGTCACTTTGGGTCCTCACTTAGTGTTCCGATGTGCTGTACCATCACTAGTGGTGCATAAGTATGGGTAGCCACTGGAGACAAACTTCACCAGATCACCAGTGTTTGGATGTACGTTGTATCTGTATGAATTTTGGTGTAGGACTGCAGCAGTAACTTAATGCCAGTCATTATCATGGCCACCTGCTTGCTGCGTATGAAGGTGTAGGTGCCGCATGAGGCTGCTGTAGTGACGTCCCCGCTGTTGTTATGAGTGCAGCTGTGCAAAGTGGAAATGAAGCCCAGCCCCCCCCCACCCCACCCCACCTCACCTCACATACGTAATATTCTTGTCTTAGACTCCCTGTCAGATATTTATTTAAAGGATTGAGGACACCAACAGTGATTCTACTTTAATTAAAGTAAGCAAATTAAAGTTTAAGTGTGGTAGAAAAATTATAAATCAACCTCTCTGATAACACATTGACATATTGTCCCTGAATCACTGCAAATACATGGTTGACATATGATTAGTATGGTTAACATGATTACTTATGTGATCAATTGCGTAACAACAACTACTTTATTAAGCTATAACTTTTGTGCACCAGTTGGGGCGGCTTCGAGTCTCTTCCTGCAAGTGGTTTCTCCCCCCCTTTGCTCCACTGTCTGCCTCTCCAAGGCCCGAGCTTCTGCAGAGCCAACTGCAGGCAGCTATCACAAAGCGAGGTCACACAGTATTCAAAACAATCTCTTCTTGCCTAAGGTCTAAAACATAACAGACCCAATATGCCTCCCCTCCCAGGCCTACTAATGTCCAATTTTACTTCCACACTCCCCCCTTTTGAACACGCGAAATCCGCACTGTTCTCACAGAATCAGAGTCCACAGCGTAGTAATACTCCAGACAAAGCGCAGCGGGGCGATGGGCGCTGGCGGCGGTTGGTTGGCCACGAGTCACCAGCAGAGTTGGACGTTGCTGGTCATATTGATGACAACCTGGGGCTGTGGTTCATAGAGCCAGGCAGGAAGGAGAGGATCATCCCCATATGGGTAAGGGGAAGCCCGCCTGGGAAGACAGAACACTAGAACAACACCTAAACAGCAATATGATTAGTAGCAACACTACAAGCAAAATCAATATACTAAAAACTAAAGGTTTAAACACCCCGGATAAACCCGGAATCAGTGAGGAGAACCAATTGTTCCAGCTGTACTCAAACAGGCCATGCTCCTTATGTATCGCAGACATCCGTTTGTGCACCACGTCCTCCAGATTCTGCACAGCCTGAGAGGAATCAGGGATGTACGTGCAACATTCCCTCCCCACTATAGCACAAACACCGCCTTTCTCAGCCAATAGAATATCCAATGCCATACGGTTTTGCAGAGCCACCTGCTTAACCACGGATAATTCACCCTGAACGGCCTTTATAGTATCAAGTGTCTGATTGGCCAGTTTCTCCACTGCAGTCTGCAGGGCAGCCACCTCAGTCTGAAGCTCTGACACTCCAAGGGTTGGAATAAACACCCCAAACCATTGTTCAGTCCGACCCTTAAGAGAGTCTGTGTGGCCACAGATAAACGCAGAATGTGGTGGTGCCACTAGCAAGACATCACCAAGGACAGAGAAGTTGACATAAGCCCTACAGTGCAGAGGTGGGGAGGAAGGGGTTAGCGACTGGGCCGAATTAAACAGACGGAAACACACAGTCTCATTCACAGGGATGACAGCCAAGCCATTCTCAGGCAGGGTCTTCCCCTTCGCCCTCACATATGTGTCCGATGGACAGGACACAGCAGAATAAGTACAGTTATCAGGACTTCGTCAACACTGCAGAGCAGTTACAGTCAGTTCTTGCACCCGCGCCCCATAGCGGTCGGGGTCCTCAGCCTCCCATGCTCTATCAGCAGCCCATGTGATAATTACCTGGGCCAAACAAACCCATCCCTCACCTGTACTATTCACGCCTACTAGCAAATGAACTGTAGTGAAACCTCAGTGTTTGGACTCATCAGCCTGAGTCAGATAGAGGACTGGATTGTTCTCAGCAAACTCTTGTTGTAATCGGTCATGTGTGGCCTTAAGGGCCTCCTCCACTGCCCGCGACTTAACATGTATGTAATAGTTTGGGGTCTATTTCTTTTCTTCTTTGCTTAAAGGTTTTCTACCTGACATTTTATCTGGTGGCAACATTGGTTACCTTGCTGAGATCCAAATAAAAGGAAAATAAGGATAAAAGAAATAGCGGGTTTGCCAAGTCTGTCGAGTGGAATCCAGTTATACCTCCAAGTGGATGCTGTTATTCCTTTCAAGTTTGGGAAATTGCACAAAAGAAAAAGGGACAACTTGACAAGCACTCAGGTAGACTGTGGTCATATCTGCAGTATGGGAATATTTTGGGTATCCGAAAAATGATCGTGGGGTGGATATCCAGTTTGCAAGAAATGTGGACGAACAGTGGCCGCAAAAGGAGGAAATACGTCGAACATGTTCTCCCATATTCGCGAACACCATCCCTCCGTGAAGATAAAGGTAAGTTCCATTTATAACTTAAAGCCGTATTATTTCTGTGATGCAGAGGGAATCCTGGAATCCAGTCATGTAATTGGAGTCAATTACAGTATAATTCAGATGCCACGTAAAATGTCCGATTTGATAGATAGATGGATGAATAAATCAAAATATGGCTGTGCAGCAAATTAAATCGCGATGTGCATCTGTGAATATACAGCGCAAAAAGGCTGCCGCTTGCTCATTAACCAACTACCCCCCCCACACACACAGCGGCACAGATGATTATTTTGTCCTCCAGGATCGTGTGCCGCCCCCCATAGAATCCCTCCCGGCGCCCTCCCAACTTCATCCCTTATCGTCTCCGCTCGCCCATCCTCTAGAAAACCGCTTTATTTAGATTATTTTTGTTTTACTCCAAGTTCGTGTGCCGCCCCCCACGTGACATGAAAAAGTGCCGCCCCGGGCGGCTGCCCCGTTCGCCCATGCCTAAAACCTCCACTGCATGATGGTCATGGTTTTTAAAGCGTCTGCTGTCTCACTCACTATGTGAAGACGTGAACACATGAACATATCCAGAGCTACTCTCAAGAGAACACTTAATGATCATTTTATAATTTTATTTAAAAGAATAATCATCAAATACACTAACTGAAAACTCATAGGTGTTTAGTACAAGTGGACACATTCTCTCACCTCAGCGGTCAAGATTGAGCCCTGAAAATCTCAACATGCTTACATTTCTTCATCATAACCTGACCTGAAAAAAAGCAAAGAAATGGATGCTGCTATGATAATCTCAGGAAAATATTAACAAACATGACCCTGCACATATTGCTCTCCCATATATGCTGTTAAAGAGGAAGGACAGTTTGATTTATTCTTGTCTAATATAAAGAGAAATAACTTATTCCTTATTTTGTTCAAATGGGAGATGCGGAGCTTTATTTTATTTATTTTTCCCCCAAAAGTTAGACTCATACTTCTTTTCATTAAAAAAAAGTTTGTTGCAATAAACCATGTTCAACCAAAAAACATATCTCTTTTTATTCATTTAAGGGTCATTGTAGCTGATGATTATACTAATAATAATGATAGTTTAATACCGTATACCACGAAACCGTGATATTTTCTGAGATATAGACTGGTAGACTGGTCATAAAGGGATGGACACGGTCAGCAGCAGCACTCAGGTAGACTGTGGTCATAAAGGGATGGACACGGTCAGCAGCAGCACTCAGGTAGACTGTGGTCATAAAGGGATGGACACGGTCAGCAGCAGCACTCAGGTACACTGTGGTCATAAAGGGATGGACACGGTCAGCAGCAGCACTCAGGTACACTGTGGTCATAAAGGGATGGACACAGTCAGCAGCAGCACTCAGGTAGGCTGCGGTCATAAAAGGATGGACATGGTCAGCAGCAGCATTCAGGTAGGCTGTGGTCATAAAGGGATGGACACGGTCAGCAGCAGCACTCAGGTAGACTGTGGTCATAATGTGATGGACATGGTCAGCAGCAGCACTCAGGTAGGCTGCGGTCATAAAGCGATGGACATGGTCAGCAGCAGCACTCAGGTAGGCTGCGGTCATAAAGCGATGGACATGGTCAGCAGCAGCACTCAGGTAGGCTGCGGTCATAATGTGATGGACATGGTCAGCAGCAGCACTCAGGTAGGCTGCGGTCATAAAGCGATGGACATGGTCAGCAGCAGCACTCAGGTAGGCTGCGGTCATAATGTGATGGACATGGTCAGCAGCAGCACTCAGGTAGGCTGCGGTCATAAAGCGATGGACATGGTCAGCAGCAGCACTCAGGTAGGCTGTGATCATAAAGAGATGGACATGGTCAGTAGCAGCACTCAGGTATACTGTGGTCATAATATGATGGACATGGTCAGCAGCAGCACTCAGGTAGGCTGCGGTCATAATGTGATGGACATGGTCAGCAGCAGCACTCAGGTAGGCTGTGATCATAAAGAGATGGACATGGTCAGTAGCAGCACTCAGGTATACTGTGGTCATAATATGATGGACATGGTCAGCAGCAGCACTCAGGTAGGCTGCGGTCATAAAAGGATGGACATGGTCAGCAGCAGCACTCAGGTAGGCTGTGGTCATAAAGGGATGGACATGGTCAGCAGCAGCACTGTTCAGTCAAACAACGTAGGCTGTTACGATCTAATGGGTGTGATATCGCTTGTGACGTCACGCATGCGACGTAGCAGGAAGTAGGTTCTCACCTGATTGGAGTTTGGAGACGCGTATAAGAAGCCGGCTTGTACGTTTGACTGTTTCGCCGTTCTGGGAGATTGTGCAGAAGAACATCAGAGACTGGAAAGGCAGACGGTAAGAAGAGGATTTTATTTTTATATTGTCAGGTTTACTGTTGCTGCCGGTGAAATCTGCAGTTGTGGCTGAAAACTGCTGTGACTATGGTGGTTGTAGCGGTTCTCTTAAGGCATAAGTTGAGCGACAGCATTATGAGTTTGGTTTGGTGTAATTGTTGGCAATTTTTGCTCCGGTTTAAATATGAAAGGACGCTGGTAGTATAAAAAAGCAAGTATGCTGTTAACGGCGAGATGCATACAGAAATTTAAGATGAGTTGATGGTGTCTCATGTGTCGGCTGGAAGGTATTTATTGTGTAATATGAATATAATGTGTATCACTATCTTCCTACCGGGATGTTGTTTTAGAAGGTGTTTAACTATTAAAATGAAATTATTTATTTAATATGTAATGTGAATATTTCTATGTGCATTTGCTAGAGTTTGATGTCTCGAGACCGGTCTTTTATGCTGTCTTGATCTTGCTGTCTCAGATCGACATATTGGTCGGGAGATTTGGAGCGAATAGTATCCATGACACACAACGTAAGATTCGATAATGCAACATTATTATTATTTCGCCTTTGGCGCCCTTCAAATGCAACCAATCAATGACATTCAGACATTGGCGCTCATCCAATAAAAATTCGCGTTATACGCGCAAAATAAGTGTAGCGCTATAGTTAAAAGTATAGTTAAATGTAAGGCTGCACGATTTGGGGAAAATATTGAATCGCGATTTTTCTGACAGATTGCGATTACGATTTGATTTGCGATTTAATTTTTTTTATGTCAAGCGCTCAGTTCAATATTCAGTGTGTAGTAATTTTAAAACATGACGCAGCATGAGGACATCGATCAGTATTAACTGGTCTACGTTCTAATGCAAGGATGAGAATTTAAAGATGTGATGTGTCAAGTTAAAGTAATAATGAAAACAATTATAATTATAATATCAATATATTATAATTATTATTATAACAAAAATAGCGATCTTGCAGGTAACGCTTATTACCCTCCTAATAACACTAGAAGCGCCTTTTCCCACGCCAATGAACAAGCAAGAACTACTTCGGTGTATGCAGCCCTTTTGTAATAACACTAATAACACTGAAAAACCCGTAATGTTCACAACAGAGTGGCTGTTCTGTCCTGAAACCGTAAAGCTGGACATTTTAAAACGTAGTATGCATTTTATAAAATGTTGAATAAATAGAAGTCGTTTATTGGTGATTTCATGTTGGTTGAAGTTTCCGCTTTTTGACAACTGTATACGGTTATTTTCTATACAAATCAATTCAGGTGAAACAAAAAATGTACGTGTTCATGGTTGCAAACTCTTTCAGACTCTCACGCAAGAAATCTTACGGCAAATCTATATTCCATTCTGAACTTAAAATTAGCTGCATCAAAAACGTTATGGCAGTTTGCAATAGCTACAGACTATTTACAAGGTAATACAACTTACATACATGTAAATGTGTGTGCAGAACAGAGAACAGAAAATCTCACTCCATGCAGCTGACCAAAGTTGCCAACCCTGCATTTTATTTTAAATGAGAGGTAAAATTCAGTTTTCGACTGAAGCAGCTTATCATTCCTTTGCTTTGTTACTCGGACAAATGCAAAACGAATGATTAAACATTAAATGCGTCTCTTTTTGTATGTTTTCTAAATAAGACCACGTGCCCATACTAGAGGTCGACCGATATATCGGCCGGCCGATATATCGGGCCGATATTTAGCATTTTTTAATGTATCAGCATCGGCCGATATCCGAGTGCACTACGCCGATTTTCAGACAGGCACGTCTGCGGGCAGCCCAGTGTTATTGTTGCTGTGGAACACGTGACCCATGCTGCCTTGTGCAGGACCACAGCCAGAAGTTTTGGAAGGGTCCTGGGATAAAACGGTAAGGCTTAAATTCTGATCTTTCAATGACCTGTTTATTTAAGTAGTTTGCTATGAAATGTTGCTTTAAAAGAAAACGCGAATTACGCTATTGGGAACTGGGGTAATGATAATGAACCTTCAACCAACTGTAGCTTACAGGTAACATTAAGGATCATTGATTCTAATAGAGTTCGTTTTGTACGCTTATTGGTGGGCTCACAGACGTTTTTTAATCGTTAAAAATCATTTTAATTGTTAACATCTGGCTGATATGGTAATAATTAAAATGTTATCAGTTATGTTTTTTTTTCTTGTGTCGGAGAGTTTCACTCTGTGTGTGTGTGTGGGGCGGAGCAGGCAGCTCTCAAATACTGCAGCGTGTGTGAGAGTTGCGTTACTCTGCCCTGATCACAGACAGCGCCGTCCTCGGAGACACAGAGCTGCTAAGAACAATGCATGGCGGAGAAAAGTGTTCGAAAGCGTGGTTACCATTTACTTGAGCTGATGCTGACAATGGTCCTTCTGTGCAACTTTTTTTCATTTGAGACCGGAGATTCAAACAATTTGTCAGACGTCTAGATAAAAAGTGCATGACTTTGCGCAGTTAGTTTCCTCATTAAACATGTCTATCCTTTATACGGGCTTATACATAGACAACGTCACAATCACTATAGGGGCTTATGTTGTCCTTGCATACAAGGCTGTGCAATACGACAGTTATTTTATTTTCCGGGATCACTAGATTCTGATTGTGAATTTGGCTTTAAGCTATCTGTCTGCTAACAACAGAAACAACATGTTAGTGTACACTACTCATCATACCATGATGCACTGTTTTTTTTCATTCAAAATTTATTATAGTGTAATTGTTTTAATGTGCATAGAATACTGGAATTGTAGAATGAATTGAAGATGAAGGTACTATAATAAAAATTCTAATCTTTCATTTATTCTTCTGTTTTAGTAATTGCTGTCTGATGGCTGAACAAAAATCTAATCCTGTATGGCAGCATTTCACAAAGCCAACACCAGGAAAAGCCAGGTGCAATATCTGCAGCAGACTGGTGAGCTTGGGAGCTGAAGAATGAGTTTGCTGCTAGAGATTCTGATGCTGTTATCTTTATTGTTTAAGTTTAAGTTGTTTATAAGTTGTATTGTGTTTTTATTTAAGTTTATATTTAAATTTACACAAGTCAGTATTCAATAACTGCTAAGTTGAGAAATTTTGTGTATCGTTTATTATTAATGTGATATTATATCATGCAACATCCATAAACACGACTGTATTGTGGGTTTCACGGCTTTTTTGGAGGTCACCGACTCCGCTGCTGTGAGAATTACTGACTGTCTCCTTGTTTTGATGAGTTAGCCAAAGGTATGATACGCTGAAGAATATTGCAACTGGTGTTTAAAAGGAGCTCGCTGGTTCTATTGATGATAGGACCTTTCTGAAACATTCTCGGACCATGAAATAGGAAGGCAATTCACTTATAACTCAGCAGCAGAATCACTATTTTTCCGCACCGCACCGGTGAAATCTGCAGTTGTGGCTGATAACTGCAGATTAACTATGGTGGTTGTAGCTGTTCTCGGTATAAGTTGTTGAGCGACAGCATTATGAGTTTGGTTTGGTGTAATTATTGGCAATTTTTGCTCCGGTTTAAATATGAGAGGACGCTGGTAGTATAAAAAAGCAAGCATGCTGTTAACGGCGAGATGCATACAGAAATTTAAGATGAGTTGAAGGTGTCTCATGTGTCGGGTGTAAGGCATTTATTGTGTAATATGAATATGTGTATCACTATCTTCCTACCGGGATGCTGTTTTAGAAGGTGTTTAACTATTAAAATGAAATTATTTATTTAATATGTAATGTGAATATTTCTATGTGCATTTGCTAGAGTTTGATGTCTCGAGACCGGTCTTTTATGCTGTCTTGGTCTTGTCACGGTCTCGACAGTCTGTTGTCTTGGTCTCGGATCCCTCTGTCTTGGTCTTGCTGTCTCAGATCGACATAGTGGTCGGGAGATTTGGAGCGAATAGTATCCATGACACACAACGTAAGATTCGATAATGCAACATTATTATTTTGCCTTTGGCGCCCTTCAAATGCAACCAATCAATGACATTCAGACATTGGCGCTCATCCAATAAAAATTCGCGTTATACGCGCAAAATAAGTGTAAAATAGGAGGAACAAGTGTAAAAAGGGGCAACGACAATAGAGCCCGACTGATTTATCGATATTATCGGCCGATATTAGGCATTTTCCAAACTTTCGGTATCGGCATTTATAATGGCCGATAAATGAATATTTCAAAAATAAAATAAAAACGGACGAAACACCCTTCAACCATGTCATGAGTGTTGGCATTGTATAGTTTGTCCACCAGAGGGCACTCTACACCGTCCCTGTTGGCAACACTCGTGTATAACGCGCCACACATCCTGCAACCTGCTGATCCAGCCAGAGTCGGGCAGAGAGAACCAGTTATCTGCAAGTGATCATTGGTGAAGTGTGTTCATGGTGAGTTGGTCACGAGACATACATTGCTTGAATAACAATTAAAAGAACATCCCCATCAGTTCTCTTAACTCCAATAAGCATGACAAAATTCATGACTGCCATGTCCAGTTTTGCTGCTGTTAAATAAGCTGAGTGAAGCGGAATTAGCTAGTAATTACGTTACGTTTTAGTGTAGTTGACTGACTGTCCTTTTAACTTTTGACAATGAGACTGAAGTATTTCCTTAATAGCATGACAGTTATAGCAGTGAGACATATCATCTCTCCTTGGCCTGTTGTATTGAAAATGTATGTTTTACAATTTGCAGTATGACGTTATCCATTGCTAAATTATGGCTCATCATAGACTAGCTAACCACAAAGCTAGCTAATGCCACTATCAGTGGAAGACAGCTAACGTTAACATTTTTTTTTTTGCGCAGGCGCGAGCTTTGCAGCAGCATGTTTACTACTGCTCCGTGTCATGTACTGTATTTTGTGTATTTTTAAAGTGTCTTCTCTATTTTAAACTTTATCATTTTGCACGTTGTGTCAATAAGTTGTGCCCTCTCTAATCATGAGGTTTGAGAGAGTTATTACCATGTTCCTAATGTTTTCGGCACTTTGTTTGAACTACCCGGGCGCTGTGTATGCTAACGCAGCTACAAGCGGCGACCGGCTCTTTGTTTACACTCGCGACAAACTGATCTCACTGAGGCAGGACGCCACAGTGCACAGAGGGATCATCGCAGACATTCCTTCGGAAATAAGGAGAAAAACAAAAAGAGGATGCCGAGGAGGAGCAAAAAGATCAGCGAGGAATGGAAAACAGTCCGGTAAGCTGGAGAGGAGGCGACGATACAAGCCGTATCTCCCCTCCATTATCATGGGCAATGTGAGGTCACTAGAAAATAAGACGGACGAGCTTACAGCACAAGTCAAAAGCAACAAGGAATTTAGCGAGTGCAGTTTGATGTGCTTTTCTGAGACATGGCTGCATGAGCGCATTCCTGATTCTGCTGTGGACATCGCTGGCTTTTCATGTGTTCGAGCGGACAGAACGCGGCGCGAGAGTGGAAAGTGCAAAGGGGGAGGACTTGCTATTTTTGTTAATGAGCGATGGTGCCACCCAGGTCACATTGTACTTAAGGAACGTTTCTGCAGCCCGGACATCGAGCTAGTTGCTGTAGGGCTACGTCCGTACTACTTGCCTAGGGAATTCTCACACGTAGTGGCCATTGCTGTTTACATCCCTCCGTCGGCCAACGCGACAACGGCGTGTGACGTCATACACTCGGTTACAGCGAGACTCCAAACGAGACACCCAGATGCTTTCATCCTCATCTCTGGAGACTTCAACCACGTCTCTCTTAACAAAACTCTCAGCAGCTTCACACAGTTTGTGGATTGTCCCACCAGAGAAAACAGAACACTTGACTTGATGTATGCTAATGTTAAAGAGGCATACAGCTGCACAGCTATCCCACCATTGGGTAGATCCGACCACAACCTGGTGTACCTCTTGCCCATATATCTACCACTCGTGAAGAGGCAGCCAGCCACTGTCAGGACAGTGAGGGAGTGGTCAAAGGAGGCAAATGAAACTCTGCAGGACTGTCTGGATACTACAGACTGGGAGGCTCTGTGTGAGGTACACGGCAAGGATATTGATAGCCTCACGGACTGTGTCACAGTACATCAACTTCTGTGTCGACAACACGGTGCCTGTCAAATCCATACGCTTTTTCCCCAACAACAAACCATGGGTCACCAAGGACATTAAAACACTCCTGAATAAGAAAAAGGAAGCATTCAGGTCACGGGACAAGGAAGCAGCCAAAGAGTTTCAACTGCAGTTCTGTGAAGTTAAAACAGGGAAGGGACAACTACAGGAAGAAGCTGGAACAAAAACTACAGCAGAAAAACACCAGGGACGTGTGGAAGGGGATGGAAAAGATCACAGGCTTCAAGTCCAGCAGACAGGTGACTGATGGTGATGCTGAGAGGGCCAATGAGTTTAACCAGTTTTTTAACAGGTTCAACAATGGGCCTCAGCCCAACGGCCCCTCCATCTCCAGCATGACACTCGCAGCACCCAATGCCCCTGTGTCCAGCCTCAGCAGTACATCACCAATATGCTGCCCCCCATCCTATTCATCTTCACCTCCCACTGTAGCACCTGGAAGGGTCTTCACCACTTCTTCTGGGGATGAAAACACTAACACCCAGGGAACAAGCATCATCATCACTAAGGATCAAGTGATGAGACAATTATCCAGACTTCACCCTAAAAAGGCGCCGGGCCCGGATGGCAAACCCACAGGTTCTGAAGTCCTGTGCCTCCCAGCTATGCGGAGTTCTGCACAAGATCTTCAAGTTAAGCCTAAATATCATGAAGGTTCCGGTGCTGTGGAAGACATCATGTCTAGTCCCTGTCCCAAAAAAGGCACGACCCTGTGCCCCATCAGACTACAGGCCAGTTGCACTCACTTCTCACTGCATGAAAGTCTTTGAGAAACTGGTCCTCGTCTCACTCCACCCAGTAGTTCTACCAGCACTAGATCCACTTCAGTTTGCTTATCGGACAAAGGTTGGAGTGGATGATGCCATTATTTACCTGCTGCACCGTGCCTACAGCCACTTGGAGAAACCTGGAGGATCCCTAAGGATCACATTCTTTGATTTCACCAGTGCCTTTAACACCATTCAGCCTGCCCGACTGGGGAGTAAGTTGTCTGCTATGCAGGTTCCGTCCCCCTTAGTCTCATGGATTATGGACTATCTAACAGGAAGGCCACAATACGTGAGGCTGCAGGGCTGTGTCTCAGACACTGTAATGTGTAGCACTGGAGCTCCTCAGGGAACAGTTCTGTCACCGTTTCTCTTCACCATGTATACATCCGACTTCAAATACAACACGGAGGGCTGCCATCTGCAGAAATTCTCAGATGACTCAGCTATAGTTGGATGCATCAGGAATGGAGACGACTCGGAATAAAAGAAGGCGGTGGACAGGTTTGTGGAATGGTGTGAGCTGAACCAACTGCAACTCAACATCAACAAGACCAAGGAACTGGTGGTTGACTTAAAAAGATTACGGTCTCCTGCTACTCCCCTGTCCATTAAGGGGGTGGATGTGGAGATCGTTCAGGACTACAAGTACCTCGGCGTCCACCTGGACAATAAGCTGGACTGGTCAAAGCATTCACTGGCTACCTACAAGAAGGGTCAAAGTAGGATGTACTTCCTAAGGAGACTCAGGTCTTTTAGAGTCTGCAACACCATGCTGCGGATGTTTTATGAGGCTGTGGTGGCCAGCGCCATTTTCTTCTCTGTAGCAAGCTGGGGTGGCAGCATGAAAGTGGCAGAGGCCAAGAGGCTGAACAAACTTATTAGGAAAGCGGCTTCTGTAGTGGGTGAGGAACTTGACAGCTTGGAAATGGTGGCTGAACGGAGGATATTGTTCCGACTTCAGTCTATCATGGACAATGCTGATCACCCGCTCCACAATGTGGTGGCTGATCAGAGAAGCACTTTTAGCTACAGGCTGACTAGCATTAAGTGCTCCACTGACCGCCACAGAAGATCTTTCCTACCTACGGCCATCAGACTATATAACTCGATAAAATGATCTCACACCCAGCCTCAGACGCTACAATAAATAAATAAACTCCATCCCGCCACACACCATACCTACCTTACATACCATACCTTAGCCTGGGCAAGAAACCTGCTGCTATTCGGATGTGCAATGTTCACACAGTAATTTACCTGTGTAAATTACCACGTAACAGTATTTATTCTATTTATATATATTGTATTTCTGCTTCTGTATTTATCATGGTGTACATAGCGCAGAGTCTCTCATAACTTTATTTTTAGTTCTTATTCTTATATCTGATATTCTTTTCTTTTATGTTCTTGTCCTGTGTCTATGTGTGACCGTCTGTAGTAACATGAGCAATTTCCTCCGGGATAATTAAAGTTTTTCTGATTCTGATTCTGATTAATGAGCTTGGAAACCACAACGAACTTATTCTACCTAAAAGTAATGATTACTGTATTTATAACTAGCATATCTCTAGTTACAGTCCCTGCATTGTAAAATGTAAGTTAGACATTTGCGAGGAGTGAACATTTAGACATAGAGAAAAAGTATCAAACGTAGCTTGTGCATAAAAGTTAGCTTTTCTTTTACATGTTTGTGAAATCCAATGACGCCAAGTGTGCGTTGCAGACTGTCGTTCAGCCGCAGCATTAACAAGTCACATAATGGATTTAGATCGCTAAATAGTAGGTTTTAGAAGGCAGGCAGCAACTGATGATTGAAAATGGTTTGATGTAGCTTGGTGGAAAGAATTTATAAAGTGCAGGTAAAGGGATAAGCAAGCTGACATTGTAATTAGAAGGTAGCTTATAACCCAGCTAACAATTTATGGTTCCCAGAACGTTCTGGGAACGTTAGTTTTGGACACGGTCAGCGGCAGCACTCAGGTAGGCTGCGGTCATAAAGGGATGGACACGGTCAGCAGCAGCACTCAGGTAGACTGTGGTCATAAAGGGATGGACACGGACAGCGGCTGCACTCAGGTAGACTGCGGTCAAAAAGGGATGGACACGGACAGCGGCTGCACTCAGGTAGACTGTGGTCATAAAGGGATGGACACGGACAGCGGCAGCACTCAGGTAGACTGCGGTCATAAAGGGATGGACACGGACAGCGGCTGCACTCAGGTAGACTGTGGTCATAAAGGGATGGACACGGTCAGCGGCAGCACTCAGGTAGACTGTGGTCATAAAGGGATGGACACGGTCAGCTGCAGCACTCAGGTACACTGTGGTCATAAAGGGATGGACACGGTCAGCGGCAGCACTCAGGTAGGCTGCGGTCATAAAGGGATGGACACGGACAGCGGCTGCACTCAGGTAGGCTGCGGTCGTAAAGGGATGGACACGGTCAGCAGCAGCACTCAGGTAGGCTGTGGTCGTAAAGGGATGGACACGGACAGCGGCTGCACTCAGGTAGACTGCGGTCGTAAAGGGATGGACACGGTCAGCAGCAGCACTCAGGTAGGCTGCGGTCATAAAGCGATAGACACGGTCAGCAGCAGCACTCAGGTAGACTGTGGTCATAAAGGGATGGACACGGACAGTGGCTGCACTCAGGTAGGCTGCGGTCATAAAAGGATGGACACGGACAGCGGCTGCACTCAGGTAGGCTGCGGTCATAAAAGGATGGACACGGACAGCGGCTGCACTCAGGTAGGCTGCGGTCGTAAAGGGATGGACACGGACAGCGGCTGCACTCAGGTAGACTGCGGTCATAAAGGGATGGACACGGTCAGCAGCAGCACTCAGGTAGGCTGCGGTCATAAAGCGATAGACACGGTCAGCAGCAGCACTCAGGTAGACTGTGGTCATAAAGGGATGGACACGGACAGTGGCTGCACTCAGGTAGGCTGCGGTCATAAAAGGATGGACACGGACAGCGGCTGCACTCAGGTAGGCTGCGGTCATAAACGGATGGACACGGACAGCGGCTGCACTCCGGTAGGCTGTGGTCATAAAGGGATGGACATGGACAGCGGCTGCACTCAGGTAGGCTGCGGTCAAAAAGGGATGGACACGGACAGCGGCTGCACTCAGGTACACTGTGGTCATAAAGGGATGGACATGGACAGCGGCTGCACTCAGGTAGACTATGGTCATAAAGGGATGGACATGGTCAGCAGCAGCACTCAGGTAGGCTGTGGTCATAAAGGGATGGACATGGTCAGCAGCAGCACTGTTCAGTCAAACAACGTAGGCTGTTACGATCTAATAGGTGTGATATCGCTTGTGACGTCACGCATGCGACGTAGCAGGAAGTAGGTTCTCACCTGATAGGAGTTTGGAGACGCGTATAAAAAGCTGGCTTGTATGATTGACTGTTTCGCCGTTCTGGGAGATTGTGCAGAAGAACATCAGAGACTGGAAAGGCAGATGGTAAGAAGAGGATTTTATTTTTATATTGTGAGGTTTACTGTTGCTGCCGGTGAAATCTGCAGTTGTGGCTGATAACTGCTGTGACTATGGTGGTTGTAGCGGTTCTCTTAAGGCATAAGTTGAGCGACAGCATTATGAGTTTGGTTTGGTGTAATTATTGGCAATTTTTGCTCCGGTTTAAATATGAAAGGACGCTGGTAGTATAAAAAAGCAAGCATGCTGTTAACGGCGAGATGCATACAGAAATTTAAGATGAGTTGAAGGTGTCTCATGTGTCGGGTGTAAGGCATTTATTGTGTAATATGAATATGTGTATCACTATCTTCCTACCGGGATGCTGTTTTAGAAGGTGTTTAACTATTAAAATGAAATTATTTATTTAATATGTAATGTGAATATTTCTATGTGCATTTGCTAGAGTTTGATGTCTCGAGACCAGTCTTTTATGCTGTCTTGGTCTTGCTGTCTCAGATCGACATAGTGGTCGGGAGATTTGGAGCGAATAGTATCCATGACACACAACGTAAGATTCCATAATGCAACATTATTATTATTATTTCGCCTTTGGTTGCATTTGAAGGGCGCCAATCAATGACATTCAGACATTGGCGCTCATCCAATAAAAATTCGCGTTATTCGCGCAAAATAAGTGTAGCGCTATAATTAAAAGTATAGTTAAATGTAAGGCTGCACGATTTGGGGAAAATATTGAATCGCGATTTTTCTGACAGAAATTGCGATTACGATTTGATTTGCGATTTAATTTTTCTTTTGTGAAGCGCTCAGTTCAATATTCAGTGTGTAGTAATTTTAAAACATGACGCAGCATGAGGACATCGATCAGTATTAACTGGTCTACGTTATAATACAAGGATGAGAATTAAAAAATGTGATGTGTCAAGTTAAAGTAATAATGAAAACAATTATAATTATAATATCAATATATTATAATTATTATTATAACAAAAATAGCGATCTTGCATAAAGGGATGGACACGGTCAGCGGCAGCACTCAGGTAGGCTGCGGTCATAAAGGGATGGACATGGACAACGGCAGCACTCAGGTAGGCTGCGGTCATAAAGGGATGGTGAGACCATTTAGTTTGGAGACACGTATAAGAAGCCAGCTTGTATGTTTTGATTGTTTTGCCGTTCTAGGGGATTGCGCAGAAGAACATCAGAGGCAGCCGGTAAGAAGAGGATTTTATTTTTATTTTGTATAGAATCAGAATCGGGTTTATTGCCAAGTACGTTCACACATACAAGGAATTTTCCAGGAGAGTCCAAGACATCAGGTAAGTGGACCGGAGGAGCAGCGATGCAGACAGGTAATTATCAGCCTTTTTATTCTTGTTTCAGGTTATTTCCCCACCAAGGGCTCAGTATTTCCGTTTCGGGTTATGGTTAGGGTTTAGGTTAGGCTTATGGTTAGGGTTATGAATTGCGGTTAATGACCACAGCGTCCCAGGGCCACAGGTAGGCACTGGCCAATTCGGGTCCATCGGTGCATCCACCCGCTTGCGCGCACACCGTCCATTCCCCAACTGCGGCTTAAAATAACTGTGGTGCTTTAATTTTTATTTTACCATGAGTGATGGAGAAGATGGATGCAGGAGAGTCCAAGATATCAGGTAAGTGGACCGGAGGAGCAGATGGAGGAGCAGCCACGCTGGCAGGTAATTATCAGCCTTTTTATTCTTGTTTCAGGTTATTTCCACACCAAGGGCTCAGTATTTCCATTTCGGGTTATGGTTAGGGTTTAGGTTAGGCTTATGGTTAGGGTTATGAATTGCGGTTAATGACCACAGCGTCCCAGGGCCACAGGAAGGCACTGGTCAATTCCGGTCCATAGGTGCATCCACCCGCTTGCGCGCACACCGTCCATTCCCAAACTGTGGCTTAAATTATTAACTGTGGTGCTTTAATTTTTATTTTTCCATGGGTGATGGAGAAGATGGATGCAGGAGAGTCCAAGATATCAGGTAAGTGGACCGGAGGAGCAGATGGAGCAGCAGCCACGCTGACAGGTAATTATCAGCCTTTTTATTCTTGTTTCAGGTTATTTCCCCACCAAGGGCTCAGTATTTCCGTTTCGGGTTATGGTTAGGGTTTAGGTTAGGCTTATGGTTAGGGTTATGAATTGCGGTTAATAACCACAGGGCCTGTGACCACAGCGTCCCAGGGCCACAGGAAGGCACTGGCCAATTCGGGTCCATCGGTGCATCCACCCGCTTGCGCGCACACCGTCCATTCCCCAACTGCGGCTTAAAATATTAACTGTGGTGCTTTAATTTTTATTTTTCCATGGGTGATGGAGAAGATGGATGCAGGAGAGTCCAAGATATCAGGTAAGTGGACCGGAGGAGCAGATGGAGCAGCAGCCACGCTGACAGGTAATTATCAGCCTTTTTATTCTTGTTTCAGGTTATTTCCCCACCAAGGGCTCAGTATTTCCGTTTCGGGTTATGGTTAGGGTTTAGGTTAGGCTTATGGTTAGGGTTATGAATTGCGGTTAATAACCACAGGGCCTGTGACCACAGCGTCCCAGGGCCACAGGAAGGCACTGGCCAATTCGGGTCCATCGGTGCATCCACCCGCTTGCGCGCACACCGTCCATTCCCCAACTGCGGCTTAAAATATTAACTGTGGTGCTTTAATTTTTATTTTTCCATGGGTGATGGAGAAGATGGATGCAGGAGAGTCCAAGATATCAGGTAAGTGGACCGGAGGAGCAGATGGAGCAGCAGCCACGCTGACAGGTAATTATCAGCCTTTTTATTCTTGTTTCAGGTTATTTCCCCACCAAGGGCTCAGTATTTCCGTTTCGGGTTATGGTTAGGGTTTAGGTTAGGCTTATGGTTAGGGTTATGAATTGCGGTTAATAACCACAGGGCCTGTGACCACAGCGTCCCAAGGCCACAGGAAGGCACTGGCCAATTCGGGTCCATCGGTGCATCCACCCGCTTGCGCGCACACCGTCCATTACCCAACTGCGGCTTAAAATATTAACTGTGCTTTAATTTTTATTTTTCCATGGGTGATGGAGAAGATGGATGCAGGAGAGTCCAAGATATCAGGTAAGTGGACCGGAGGAGCAGATGGAGCAGCAGCCACGCTGACAGGTAATTATCAGCCTTTTTATTCTTGTTTCAGGTTATTTCCCCACCAAGGGCTCAGTATTTCCGTTTCGGGTTATGGTTAGGGTTTAGGTTAGGCTTATGGTTAGGGTTATGAATTGCGGTTAATAACCACAGGGCCTGTGACCACAGCGTCCCAGGGCCACAGGAAGGCACTGGCCAATTCGGGTCCATCGGTGCATCCACCCGCTTGCGCGCACACCGTCCATTCCCCAACTGCGGCTTAAAATATTAACTGTGGTGCTTTAATTTTTATTTTTCCATGGGTGATGGAGAAGATGGATGCAGGAGAGTCCAAGATATCAGGTAAGTGGACCGGAGGAGCAGATGGAGCAGCAGCCACGCTGACAGGTAATTATCAGCCTTTTTATTCTTGTTTCAGGTTATTTCCCCACCAAGGGCTCAGTATTTCCGTTTCGGGTTATGGTTAGGGTTTAGGTTAGGCTTATGGTTAGGGTTATGAATTGCGGTTAATAACCACAGGGCCTGTGACCACAGCGTCCCAGGGCCACAGGAAGGCACTGGCCAATTCGGGTCCATCGGTGCATCCACCCGCTTGCGCGCACACCGTCCATTCCCCAACTGCGGCTTAAAATATTAACTGTGGTGCTTTAATTTTTATTTTTCCATGGGTGATGGAGAAGATGGATGCAGGAGAGTCCAAGATATCAGGTGAGTGGACCGGAGGAGCAGATGGAGCAGCAGCCACGCTGACAGGTAATTATCAGCCTTTTTATTCTTGTTTCAGGTTATTTCCCCACCAAGGGCTCAGTATTTCCGTTTCGGGTTATGGTTAGGGTTTAGGTTAGGCTTATGGTTAGGGTTATGAATTGCGGTTAATGACCACAGCTTCCCAGGGCCACAGGAAGGCACTGGTCAATTCCGGTCCATAGGTGCATCCACCCGCTTGCGCGCACACCGTCCATTCCCCAACTGCGGCTTAAAATATTAACTGTGGTGCTTTAATTTTTATTTTTCCATGGGTGATGGAGAAGATGGATGCAGGAGAGTCCAAGATATCAGGTAAGTGGACCGGAGGAGCAGATGGAGCAGCAGCCACGCTGACAGGTAATTATCAGCCTTTTTATTCTTGTTTCAGGTTATTTCCCCACCAAGGGCTCAGTATTTCCGTTTCGGGTTATGGTTAGGGTTTAGGTTAGGCTTATGGTTAGGGTTATGAATTGCGGTTAATGACCACAGCTTCCCAGGGCCACAGGAAGGCACTGGTCAATTCCGGTCCATAGGTGCATCCACCCGCTTGCGCGCACACCGTCCATTCCCAAACTGTGGCTTAAATTATTAACTGTGGTGCTTTAATTTTTATTTTTCCATGGGTGATGGAGAAGATGGATGCAGGAGAGTCCAAGATATCAGGTAAGTGGACCGGAGGAGCAGATGGAGCAGCAGCCACGCTGACAGGTAATTATCAGCCTTTTTATTCTTGTTTCAGGTTATTTCCCCACCAAGGGCTCAGTATTTCCGTTTCGGGTTATGGTTAGGGTTTAGGTTAGGCTTATGGTTAGGGTTATGAATTGCGGTTAATAACCACAGGGCCTGTGACCACAGCGTCCCAGGGCCACAGGAAGGCACTGGCCAATTCGGGTCCATCGGTGCATCCACCCGCTTGCGCGCACACCGTCCATTCCCCAACTGCGGCTTAAAATATTAACTGTGGTGCTTTAATTTTTATTTTTCCATGGGTGATGGAGAAGATGGATGCAGGAGAGTCCAAGATATCAGGTGAGTGGACCGGAGGAGCAGATGGAGCAGCAGCCACGCTGACAGGTAATTATCAGCCTTTTTATTCTTGTTTCAGGTTATTTCCCCACCAAGGGCTCAGTATTTCCGTTTCGGGTTATGGTTAGGGTTTAGGTTAGGCTTATGGTTAGGGTTATGAATTGCGGTTAATAACCGCAGGGCCTGTGACCCCAGCGTCCCAGGGCCACAGGAAGGCACTGGTCAATTCCGGTCCATCGGTGCATCCACCCGCTTGCGCGCACACCGTCCATTCCCAAACTGTGGCTTAAATTAACTGTGGTGCTTTAATTTTTATTTTTCCATGGGTGATGGAGAAGATGGATGCAGGAGAGTCCAAGATATCAGGTAAGTGGACCGGAGGAGCAGATGGAGGAGCAGCCACGCTGACAGGTAATTATCAGCCTTTTTATTCTTGTTTCAGGTTATTTCCCCACCAAGGGCTCAGTATTTCCGTTTCGGGTTATGGTTAGGGTTTAGGTTAGGCTTATGGTTAGGGTTATGAATTGCGGTTAATAACCGCAGGGCCACTGACCCCAGTGTCCCAGGGCCACAGGAAGGCACTGGCCAATTCGGGTCCATCGGTGCATCCACCCGCTTGCGCGCACACCGTCCATTCCACAACTGTGGCTTAAAATATTAACTGTGGTGCTTTAATTTTTATTTTTCCATGGGTGATGTAGAAGATGGATGCAGGAGAGTCCAAGATATCAGGTAAGTGGACCGGAGGAGCAGATGGAGGAGCAGCCACGCTGACAGGTAATTATCAGCCTTTTTATTCTTGTTTCGGGTTATTTCCACACCAAGGACTCAGTATTTCCGTTTCGGGTTATGGTTACGGTTATGGTTATGAATTGCGGTTAGAAACCCCAGGGCCACAGGAAGGCACTGGTCAATTCCGGTCCATAGGTGCATCCACCCGCTTGCGCGCACACCGTCCATTCCCAAACTGTGGCTTAAATTATTAACTGTGGTGCTTTAATTTTTATTTTTCCATGGGTGATGTAGAAGATGGATGCAGGAGAGTCCAAGATATCAGGTGAGTGGACGGGAGGAGCAGATGGAGCAGCAGCCACGCTGACAGGTAATTATCAGCCTTTTTATTCTTGTTTCAGGTTATTTCCCCACCAAGGGCTCAGTATTTCCGTTTCGGGTTATGGTTAGGGTTTAGGTTAGGCTTATGGTTAGGGTTATGAATTGCGGTTAATAACCGCAGGGCCTGTGACCCCAGCGTCCCAGGGCCACAGGAAGGCACTGGCCAATTCAGGTCCATCGGTGCATCCACCCGCTTGCGCGCACACCGTCCATTCCACAGCTGTGGCTTAAAATATTAACTGTGGTGCTTTCATTTTTATTTTTCCATGGGTGATGGAGAAGATGGATGCAGGAGAGTCCAAGATATCAGGTGAGTGGACCGGAGGAGCAGATGGAGCAGCAGCCACGCTGACAGGTAATTATCAGCCTTTTTATTCTTGTTTCAGGTTATTTCCCCACCAAGGGCTCAGTATTTCCGTTTCGGGTTATGGTTAGGGTTTAGGTTAGGCTTATGGTTAGGGTTATGAATTGCGGTTAATGACCACAGCGTCCCAGGGCCACAGGAAGGCACTGGTCAATTCCGGTCCATAGGTGCATCCACCCGCTTGCGCGCACACCGTCCATTCCCAAACTGTGGCTTAAATTATTAACTGTGGTGCTTTAATTTTTATTTTTCCATGGGTGATGGAGAAGATGGATGCAGGAGAGTCCAAGATATCAGGTAAGTGGACCGGAGGAGCAGATGGAGCAGCAGCCACGCTGACAGGTAATTATCAGCCTTTTTATTCTTGTTTCAGGTTATTTCCCCACCAAGGGCTCAGTATTTCCGTTTCGGGTTATGGTTAGGGTTTAGGTTAGGCTTATGGTTAGGGTTATGAATTGCGGTTAATAACCACAGGGCCTGTGACCACAGCGTCCCAAGGCCACAGGAAGGCACTGGCCAATTCGGGTCCATCGGTGCATCCACCCGCTTGCGCGCACACCGTCCATTACCCAACTGCGGCTTAAAATATTAACTGTGGTGCTTTAATTTTTATTTTTCCATGGGTGATGGAGAAGATGGATGCAGGAGAGTCCAAGATATCAGGTAAGTGGACCGGAGGAGCAGATGGAGCAGCAGCCACGCTGACAGGTAATTATCAGCCTTTTTATTCTTGTTTCAGGTTATTTCCCCACCAAGGGCTCAGTATTTCCGTTTCGGGTTATGGTTAGGGTTTAGGTTAGGCTTATGGTTAGGGTTATGAATTGCGGTTAATGACCACAGCGTCCCAGGGCCACAGGAAGGCACTGGTCAATTCCGGTCCATAGGTGCATCCACCCGCTTGCGCGCACACCGTCCATTCCCAAACTGTGGCTTAAATTAACTGTGGTGCTTTAATTTTTATTTTTCCATGGGTGATGGAGAAGATGGATGCAGGAGAGTCCAAGATATCAGGTGAGTGGACCGGAGGAGCAGATGGAGCAGCAGCCACGCTGACAGGTAATTATCAGCCTTTTTATTCTTGTTTCAGGTTATTTCCCCACCAAGGTCTCAGTATTTCCGTTTCGGGTTATGGTTAGGGTTTAGGTTAGGCTTATGGTTAGGGTTATGAATTGCGGTTAATAACCGCAGGGCCACTGACCCCAGTGTCCCAGGGCCACAGGAAGGCACTGGCCAATTCGGATCCATCGGTGCATCCACCCGCTTGCGCGCACACCGTCCATTCCACAACTGTGGCTTAAAATATTAACTGTGGTGCTTTAATTTTTATTTTTCCATGGGTGATGGAGAAGATGGATGCAGGAGAGTCCAAGATATCAGGTAAGTGGACCGGAGGAGCAGATGGAGGAGCAGCCACGCTGACAGGTAATTATCAGCCTTTTTATTCTTGTTTCGGGTTATTTCCACACCAAGGACTCAGTATTTCCGTTTCGGGTTATGGTTACGGTTACGGTTATGGTTATGAATTGCGGTTAGAAACCCCAGGGCCACAGGAAGGCACTGGTCAATTCCGGTCCATAGGTGCATCCACCCGCTTGCGCGCACACCGTCCATTCCCAAACTGTGGCTTAAATTATTAACTGTGGTGCTTTAATTTTTATCTTTCCATGGGTGATGTAGAAGATGGATGCAGGAGAGTCCAAGATATCAGGTGAGTGGACGGGAGGAGCAGATGGAGCAGCAGCCACGCTGACAGGTAATTATCAGCCTTTTTATTCTTGTTTCAGGTTATTTCCCCACCAAGGGCTCAGTATTTCCGTTTCGGGTTATGGTTAGGGTTTAGGTTAGGCTTATGGTTAGGGTTATGAATTGCGGTTAATAACCGCAGGGCCTGTGACCCCAGCGTCCCAGGGCCACAGGAAGGCACTGGCCAATTCAGGTCCATCGGTGCATCCACCCGCTTGCGCGCACACCGTCCATTCCACAGCTGTGGCTTAAAATATTAACTGTGGTGCTTTCATTTTTATTTTTCCATGGGTGATGGAGAAGATGGATGCAGGAGAGTCCAAGATATCAGGTGAGTGGACCGGAGGAGCAGATGGAGCAGCAGCCACGCTGACAGGTAATTATCAGCCTTTTTATTCTTGTTTCAGGTTATTTCCCCACCAAGGGCTCAGTATTTCCGTTTCGGGTTATGGTTAGGGTTTAGGTTAGGCTTATGGTTAGGGTTATGAATTGCGGTTAATGACCACAGCGTCCCAGGGCCACAGGAAGGCACTGGTCAATTCCGGTCCATAGGTGCATCCACCCGCTTGCGCGCACACCGTCCATTCCCAAACTGTGGCTTAAATTATTAACTGTGGTGCTTTAATTTTTATTTTTCCATGGGTGATGGAGAAGATGGATGCAGGAGAGTCCAAGATATCAGGTAAGTGGACCGGAGGAGCAGATGGAGCAGCAGCCACGCTGACAGGTAATTATCAGCCTTTTTATTCTTGTTTCAGGTTATTTCCCCACCAAGGGCTCAGTATTTCCGTTTCGGGTTATGGTTAGGGTGTAGTTTAGGCTTATGGTTAGGGTTATGAATTGCGGTTAATAACCACAGGGCCTGTGACCACAGCGTCCCAGGGCCACAGGAAGGCACTGGCCAATTCGGGTCCATCGGTGCATCCACCCGCTTGCGCGCACACCGTCCATTCCCCATCTGCGGCTTAAAATATTAACTGAGGTGCTTTAATTTTTATTTTTCCATGGGTGATGGAGAAGATGGATGCAGGAGAGTCCAAGATATCAGGTGAGTGGACCGGAGGAGCAGATGGAGCAGCAGCCACGCTGACAGGTAATTATCAGCCTTTTTATTCTTGTTTCAGGTTATTTCCCCACCAAGGGCTCAGTATTTCCGTTTCGGGTTATGGTTAGGGTTTAGGTTAGGCTTATGGTTAGGGTTATGAATTGCGGTTAATAACCACAGGGCCTGTGACCACAGCGTCCCAGGGCCACAGGAAGGCACTGGCCAATTCGGGTCCATCGGTGCATCCACCCGCTTGCGCGCACACCGTCCATTCCCCAACTGCGGCTTAAAATATTAACTGTGGTGCTTTAATTTTTATTTTTCCATGGGTGATGGAGAAGATGGATGCAGGAGAGTCCAAGATATCAGGTAAGTGGACCGGAGGAGCAGATGGAGCAGCAGCCACGCTGACAGGTAATTATCAGCCTTTTTATTCTTGTTTCAGGTTATTTCCCCACCAAGGGCTCAGTATTTCCGTTTCGGGTTATGGTTAGGGTTTAGGTTAGGCTTATGGTTAGGGTTATGAATTGCGGTTAATAACCACAGGGCCTGTGACCACAGCGTCCCAAGGCCACAGGAAGGCACTGGCCAATTCGGGTCCATCGGTGCATCCACCCGCTTGCGCGCACACCGTCCATTACCCAACTGCGGCTTAAAATATTAACTGTGCTTTAATTTTTATTTTTCCATGGGTGATGGAGAAGATGGATGCAGGAGAGTCCAAGATATCAGGTAAGTGGACCGGAGGAGCAGATGGAGCAGCAGCCACGCTGACAGGTAATTATCAGCCTTTTTATTCTTGTTTCAGGTTATTTCCCCACCAAGGGCTCAGTATTTCCGTTTCGGGTTATGGTTAGGGTTTAGGTTAGGCTTATGGTTAGGGTTATGAATTGCGGTTAATAACCACAGGGCCTGTGACCACAGCGTCCCAGGGCCACAGGAAGGCACTGGCCAATTCGGGTCCATCGGTGCATCCACCCGCTTGCGCGCACACCGTCCATTCCCCAACTGCGGCTTAAAATATTAACTGTGGTGCTTTAATTTTTATTTTTCCATGGGTGATGGAGAAGATGGATGCAGGAGAGTCCAAGATATCAGGTAAGTGGACCGGAGGAGCAGATGGAGCAGCAGCCACGCTGACAGGTAATTATCAGCCTTTTTATTCTTGTTTCAGGTTATTTCCCCACCAAGGGCTCAGTATTTCCGTTTCGGGTTATGGTTAGGGTTTAGGTTAGGCTTATGGTTAGGGTTATGAATTGCGGTTAATAACCACAGGGCCTGTGACCACAGCGTCCCAGGGCCACAGGAAGGCACTGGCCAATTCGGGTCCATCGGTGCATCCACCCGCTTGCGCGCACACCGTCCATTCCCCAACTGCGGCTTAAAATATTAACTGTGGTGCTTTAATTTTTATTTTTCCATGGGTGATGGAGAAGATGGATGCAGGAGAGTCCAAGATATCAGGTGAGTGGACCGGAGGAGCAGATGGAGCAGCAGCCACGCTGACAGGTAATTATCAGCCTTTTTATTCTTGTTTCAGGTTATTTCCCCACCAAGGGCTCAGTATTTCCGTTTCGGGTTATGGTTAGGGTTTAGGTTAGGCTTATGGTTAGGGTTATGAATTGCGGTTAATGACCACAGCGTCCCAGGGCCACAGGAAGGCACTGGTCAATTCCGGTCCATAGGTGCATCCACCCGCTTGCGCGCACACCGTCCATTCCCAAACTGTGGCTTAAATTATTAACTGTGGTGCTTTAATTTTTATTTTTCCATGGGTGATGGAGAAGATGGATGCAGGAGAGTCCAAGATATCAGGTAAGTGGACCGGAGGAGCAGATGGAGCAGCAGCCACGCTGACAGGTAATTATCAGCCTTTTTATTCTTGTTTCAGGTTATTTCCCCACCAAGGGCTCAGTATTTCCGTTTCGGGTTATGGTTAGGGTTTAGGTTAGGCTTATGGTTAGGGTTATGAATTGCGGTTAATGACCACAGCTTCCCAGGGCCACAGGAAGGCACTGGTCAATTCCGGTCCATAGGTGCATCCACCCGCTTGCGCGCACACCGTCCATTCCCCAACTGCGGCTTAAAATATTAACTGTGGTGCTTTAATTTTTATTTTTCCATGGGTGATGGAGAAGATGGATGCAGGAGAGTCCAAGATATCAGGTAAGTGGACCGGAGGAGCAGATGGAGCAGCAGCCACGCTGACAGGTAATTATCAGCCTTTTTATTCTTGTTTCAGGTTATTTCCCCACCAAGGGCTCAGTATTTCCGTTTCGGGTTATGGTTAGGGTTTAGGTTAGGCTTATGGTTAGGGTTATGAATTGCGGTTAATGACCACAGCTTCCCAGGGCCACAGGAAGGCACTGGTCAATTCCGGTCCATAGGTGCATCCACCCGCTTGCGCGCACACCGTCCATTCCCAAACTGTGGCTTAAATTATTAACTGTGGTGCTTTAATTTTTATTTTTCCATGGGTGATGGAGAAGATGGATGCAGGAGAGTCCAAGATATCAGGTAAGTGGACCGGAGGAGCAGATGGAGCAGCAGCCACGCTGACAGGTAATTATCAGCCTTTTTATTCTTGTTTCAGGTTATTTCCCCACCAAGGGCTCAGTATTTCCGTTTCGGGTTATGGTTAGGGTTTAGGTTAGGCTTATGGTTAGGGTTATGAATTGCGGTTAATAACCACAGGGCCTGTGACCACAGCGTCCCAGGGCCACAGGAAGGCACTGGCCAATTCGGGTCCATCGGTGCATCCACCCGCTTGCGCGCACACCGTCCATTCCCCAACTGCGGCTTAAAATATTAACTGTGGTGCTTTAATTTTTATTTTTCCATGGGTGATGGAGAAGATGGATGCAGGAGAGTCCAAGATATCAGGTGAGTGGACCGGAGGAGCAGATGGAGCAGCAGCCACGCTGACAGGTAATTATCAGCCTTTTTATTCTTGTTTCAGGTTATTTCCCCACCAAGGGCTCAGTATTTCCGTTTCGGGTTATGGTTAGGGTTTAGGTTAGGCTTATGGTTAGGGTTATGAATTGCGGTTAATAACCGCAGGGCCTGTGACCCCAGCGTCCCAGGGCCACAGGAAGGCACTGGTCAATTCCGGTCCATCGGTGCATCCACCCGCTTGCGCGCACACCGTCCATTCCCAAACTGTGGCTTAAATTAACTGTGGTGCTTTAATTTTTATTTTTCCATGGGTGATGGAGAAGATGGATGCAGGAGAGTCCAAGATATCAGGTGAGTGGACCGGAGGAGCAGATGGAGCAGCAGCCACGCTGACAGGTAATTATCAGCCTTTTTATTCTTGTTTCAGGTTATTTCCCCACCAAGGTCTCAGTATTTCCGTTTCGGGTTATGGTTAGGGTTTAGGTTAGGCTTATGGTTAGGGTTATGAATTGCGGTTAATAACCGCAGGGCCACTGACCCCAGTGTCCCAGGGCCACAGGAAGGCACTGGCCAATTCGGGTCCATCGGTGCATCCACCCGCTTGCGCGCACACCGTCCATTCCACAACTGTGGCTTAAAATATTAACTGTGGTGCTTTAATTTTTATTTTTCCATGGGTGATGTAGAAGATGGATGCAGGAGAGTCCAAGATATCAGGTAAGTGGACCGGAGGAGCAGATGGAGGAGCAGCCACGCTGACAGGTAATTATCAGCCTTTTTATTCTTGTTTCGGGTTATTTCCACACCAAGGACTCAGTATTTCCGTTTCGGGTTATGGTTACGGTTATGGTTATGAATTGCGGTTAGAAACCCCAGGGCCACAGGAAGGCACTGGTCAATTCCGGTCCATAGGTGCATCCACCCGCTTGCGCGCACACCGTCCATTCCCAAACTGTGGCTTAAATTATTAACTGTGGTGCTTTAATTTTTATTTTTCCATGGGTGATGTAGAAGATGGATGCAGGAGAGTCCAAGATATCAGGTGAGTGGACGGGAGGAGCAGATGGAGCAGCAGCCACGCTGACAGGTAATTATCAGCCTTTTTATTCTTGTTTCAGGTTATTTCCCCACCAAGGGCTCAGTATTTCCGTTTCGGGTTATGGTTAGGGTTTAGGTTAGGCTTATGGTTAGGGTTATGAATTGCGGTTAATAACCGCAGGGCCTGTGACCCCAGCGTCCCAGGGCCACAGGAAGGCACTGGCCAATTCAGGTCCATCGGTGCATCCACCCGCTTGCGCGCACACCGTCCATTCCACAGCTGTGGCTTAAAATATTAACTGTGGTGCTTTCATTTTTATTTTTCCATGGGTGATGGAGAAGATGGATGCAGGAGAGTCCAAGATATCAGGTGAGTGGACCGGAGGAGCAGATGGAGCAGCAGCCACGCTGACAGGTAATTATCAGCCTTTTTATTCTTGTTTCAGGTTATTTCCCCACCAAGGGCTCAGTATTTCCGTTTCGGGTTATGGTTAGGGTTTAGGTTAGGCTTATGGTTAGGGTTATGAATTGCGGTTAATGACCACAGCGTCCCAGGGCCACAGGAAGGCACTGGTCAATTCCGGTCCATAGGTGCATCCACCCGCTTGCGCGCACACCGTCCATTCCCAAACTGTGGCTTAAATTATTAACTGTGGTGCTTTAATTTTTATTTTTCCATGGGTGATGGAGAAGATGGATGCAGGAGAGTCCAAGATATCAGGTAAGTGGACCGGAGGAGCAGATGGAGCAGCAGCCACGCTGACAGGTAATTATCAGCCTTTTTATTCTTGTTTCAGGTTATTTCCCCACCAAGGGCTCAGTATTTCCGTTTCGGGTTATGGTTAGGGTTTAGGTTAGGCTTATGGTTAGGGTTATGAATTGCGGTTAATAACCACAGGGCCTGTGACCACAGCGTCCCAAGGCCACAGGAAGGCACTGGCCAATTCGGGTCCATCGGTGCATCCACCCGCTTGCGCGCACACCGTCCATTACCCAACTGCGGCTTAAAATATTAACTGTGGTGCTTTAATTTTTATTTTTCCATGGGTGATGGAGAAGATGGATGCAGGAGAGTCCAAGATATCAGGTAAGTGGACCGGAGGAGCAGATGGAGCAGCAGCCACGCTGACAGGTAATTATCAGCCTTTTTATTCTTGTTTCAGGTTATTTCCCCACCAAGGGCTCAGTATTTCCGTTTCGGGTTATGGTTAGGGTTTAGGTTAGGCTTATGGTTAGGGTTATGAATTGCGGTTAATGACCACAGCGTCCCAGGGCCACAGGAAGGCACTGGTCAATTCCGGTCCATAGGTGCATCCACCCGCTTGCGCGCACACCGTCCATTCCCAAACTGTGGCTTAAATTAACTGTGGTGCTTTAATTTTTATTTTTCCATGGGTGATGGAGAAGATGGATGCAGGAGAGTCCAAGATATCAGGTGAGTGGACCGGAGGAGCAGATGGAGCAGCAGCCACGCTGACAGGTAATTATCAGCCTTTTTATTCTTGTTTCAGGTTATTTCCCCACCAAGGTCTCAGTATTTCCGTTTCGGGTTATGGTTAGGGTTTAGGTTAGGCTTATGGTTAGGGTTATGAATTGCGGTTAATAACCGCAGGGCCACTGACCCCAGTGTCCCAGGGCCACAGGAAGGCACTGGCCAATTCGGATCCATCGGTGCATCCACCCGCTTGCGCGCACACCGTCCATTCCACAACTGTGGCTTAAAATATTAACTGTGGTGCTTTAATTTTTATTTTTCCATGGGTGATGTAGAAGATGGATGCAGGAGAGTCCAAGATATCAGGTAAGTGGACCGGAGGAGCAGATGGAGGAGCAGCCACGCTGACAGGTAATTATCAGCCTTTTTATTCTTGTTTCGGGTTATTTCCACACCAAGGACTCAGTATTTCCGTTTCGGGTTATGGTTACGGTTACGGTTATGGTTATGAATTGCGGTTAGAAACCCCAGGGCCACAGGAAGGCACTGGTCAATTCCGGTCCATAGGTGCATCCACCCGCTTGCGCGCACACCGTCCATTCCCAAACTGTGGCTTAAATTATTAACTGTGGTGCTTTAATTTTTATCTTTCCATGGGTGATGTAGAAGATGGATGCAGGAGAGTCCAAGATATCAGGTGAGTGGACGGGAGGAGCAGATGGAGCAGCAGCCACGCTGACAGGTAATTATCAGCCTTTTTATTCTTGTTTCAGGTTATTTCCCCACCAAGGGCTCAGTATTTCCGTTTCGGGTTATGGTTAGGGTTTAGGTTAGGCTTATGGTTAGGGTTATGAATTGCGGTTAATAACCGCAGGGCCTGTGACCCCAGCGTCCCAGGGCCACAGGAAGGCACTGGCCAATTCAGGTCCATCGGTGCATCCACCCGCTTGCGCGCACACCGTCCATTCCACAGCTGTGGCTTAAAATATTAACTGTGGTGCTTTCATTTTTATTTTTCCATGGGTGATGGAGAAGATGGATGCAGGAGAGTCCAAGATATCAGGTGAGTGGACCGGAGGAGCAGATGGAGCAGCAGCCACGCTGACAGGTAATTATCAGCCTTTTTATTCTTGTTTCAGGTTATTTCCCCACCAAGGGCTCAGTATTTCCGTTTCGGGTTATGGTTAGGGTTTAGGTTAGGCTTATGGTTAGGGTTATGAATTGCGGTTAATAACCACAGGGCCTGTGACCACAGCGTCCCAGGGCCACAGGAAGGCACTGGCCAATTCGGGTCCATCGGTGCATCCACCCGCTTGCGCGCACACCATCCATTCCCCATCTGCGGCTTAAAATATTAACTGAGGTGCTTTAATTTTTATTTTTCCATGGGTGATGGAGAAGATGGATGCAGGAGAGTCCAAGATATCAGGTAAGTGGACCGGAGGAGCAGATGGAGCAGCAGCCACGCTGACAGGTAATTATCAGCCTTTTTATTCTTGTTTCAGGTTATTTCCCCACCAAGGGCTCAGTATTTCCGTTTCGGGTTATGGTTAGGGTTTAGGTTAGGCTTATGGTTAGGGTTATGAATTGCGGTTAATAACCACAGGGCCTGTGACCACAGCGTCCCAGGGCCACAGGAAGGCACTGGCCAATTCGGGTCCATCGGTGCATCCACCCGCTTGCGCGCACACCGTCCATTCCCCATCTGCGGCTTAAAATATTAACTGTGGTGCTTTAATTTTTATTTTTCCATGGGTGATGGAGAAGATGGATGCAGGAGAGTCCAAGATATCAGGTGAGTGGACCGGAGGAGCAGATGGAGCAGCAGCCACGCTGACAGGTAATTATCAGCCTTTTTATTCTTGTTTCAGGTTATTTCCCCACCAAGGGCTCAGTATTTCCGTTTCGGGTTATGGTTAGGGTTTAGGTTAGGCTTATGGTTAGGGTTATGAATTGCGGTTAATAACCCCAGGGCCTGTGACCCCAGCGTCCCAGGGCCACAGGAAGGCACTGGTCAATTCCGGTCCATAGGTGCATCCACCCGCTTGCGCGCACACCGTCCATTCCCAAACTGTGGCTTAAATTAACTGTGGTGCTTTAATTTTTATTTTTCCATGGGTGATGGAGAAGATGGATGCAGGAGAGTCCAAGATATCAGGTGAGTGGACCGGAGGAGCAGATGGAGCAGCAGCCACGCTGACAGGTAATTATCAGCCTTTTTATTCTTGTTTCAGGTTATTTCCCCACCAAGGTCTCAGTATTTCCGTTTCGGGTTATGGTTAGGGTTTAGGTTAGGCTTATGGTTAGGGTTATGAATTGCGGTTAATAACCGCAGGGCCACTGACCCCAGTGTCCCAGGGCCACAGGAAGGCACTGGCCAATTCGGGTCCATCGGTGCATCCACCCGCTTGCGCGCACACCGTCCATTCCACAACTGTGGCTTAAAATATTAACTGTGGTGCTTTAATTTTTATTTTTCCATGGGTGATGTAGAAGATGGATGCAGGAGAGTCCAAGATATCAGGTAAGTGGACCGGAGGAGCAGATGGAGGAGCAGCCACGCTGACAGGTAATTATCAGCCTTTTTATTCTTGTTTCGGGTTATTTCCACACCAAGGACTCAGTATTTCCGTTTCGGGTTATGGTTACGGTTACGGTTATGGTTATGAATTGTGGTTAGAAACCCCAGGGCCACAGGAAGGCACTGGTCAATTCCAGTCCATAGGTGCATCCACCCGCTTGCGCGCACACCGTCCATTCCCAAACTGTGGCTTAAATTATTAACTGTGGTGCTTTAATTTTTATCTTTCCATGGGTGATGTAGAAGATTGATGCAGGAGAGTCCAAGATATCAGGTGAGTGGACGGGAGGAGCAGATGGAGCAGCAGCCACGCTGACAGGTAATTATCAGCCTTTTTATTCTTGTTTCAGGTTATTTCCCCACCAAGGGCTCAGTATTTCCGTTTCGGGTTATGGTTAGGGTTTAGGTTAGGCTTATGGTTAGGGTTATGAATTGCGGTTAATAACCGCAGGGCCTGTGACCCCAGCGTCCCAGGGCCACAGGAAGGCACTGGCCAATTCAGGTCCATCGGTGCATCCACCCGCTTGCGCGCACACCGTCCATTCCACAGCTGTGGCTTAAAATATTAACTGTGGTGCTTTCATTTTTATTTTTCCATGGGTGATGGAGAAGATGGATGCAGGAGAGTCCAAGATATCAGGTGAGTGGACCGGAGGAGCAGATGGAGCAGCAGCCACGCTGACAGGTAATTATCAGCCTTTTTATTCTTGTTTCAGGTTATTTCCCCACCAAGGGCTCAGTATTTCCGTTTCGGGTTATGGTTAGGGTTTAGGTTAGGCTTATGGTTAGGGTTATGAATTGCGGTTAATGACCACAGCGTCCCAGGGCCACAGGAAGGCACTGGTCAATTCCGGTCCATAGGTGCATCCACCCGCTTGTGCGCACACCGTCCATTCCCAAACTGTGGCTTAAATTATTAACTGTGGTGCTTTAATTTTTATTTTTCCATGGGTGATGGAGAAGATGGATGCAGGAGAGTCCAAGATATCAGGTAAGTGGACCGGAGGAGCAGATGGAGCAGCAGCCACGCTGACAGGTAATTATCAGCCTTTTTATTCTTGTTTCCGGTTATTTCCCCACCAAGGGCTCAGTATTTCCGTTTCGGGTTATGGTTAGGGTTTAGGTTAGGCTTATGGTTAGGGTTATGAATTGCGGTTAATAACCACAGGGCCTGTGACCACAGCGTCCCAGGGCCACAGGAAGGCACTGGCCAATTCGGGTCCATCGGTGCATCCACCCGCTTGCGCGCACACCGTCCATTACCCAACTGCGGCTTAAAATATTAACTGTGGTGCTTTAATTTTTATTTTTCCATGGGTGATGGAGAAGATGGATGCAGGAGAGTCCAAGATATCAGGTGAGTGGACGGGAGGAGCAGATGGAGCAGCAGCCACGCTGACAGGTAATTATCAGCCTTTTTATTCTTGTTTCGGGTTATTTCCCCACCAAGGGCTCAGTATTTCCGTTTCGGGTTATGGTTAGGGTTTAGGTTAGGCTTATGGTTAGGGTTATGAATTGCGGTTAATAACCGCAGGGCCTGTGACCCCAGCGTCCCAGGGCCACAGGAAGGCACTGGCCAATTCGGGTCCATCTGTGCGCACACCGTCCATTCCACAACTGTGGCTTAAAATATTAACTGTGGTGCTTTAATTTTTATTTTTCCATGGGTGATGTAGAAGATGGATGCAGGAGAGTCCAAGATATCAGGTAAGTGGACCGGAGGAGCAGATGGAGGAGCAACGACGCAGACAGGTAATTATCAGCCTATTTATTCCTCTTTCAGGTTATGGTTATGGTTACGGTTTGCAGCCTACCGTAATTATGTAACAAAGCCAGCATTGCTAACTTCGTTAACATTGTTTTATGACGCAATTGTGAACAATGACGTTTATCTGGCTTTTATTTAAACGTTACAAATTATTATTTGTTGTCAATGTAAAATCGCATTTGTTCATGATTGCATTTATTAGCCATAATTGTTATGATCCTAACAACCATGGCTTTTTCCTATTTTGGTCAACTTTGAAATTACACCAGTTTCCCACCAGGTGGCAACGTTTAGTTTTTTGATAAATCATTTCCTAATTATGTGTAATTGTGGCTTTCCCTGCCCCTTGGCAATATATTAACAATTACATATGTACTACTAGCAATTTTGTAATCATTAACAGTAATTGTTATGTTAATAGGTGATTATTACTGCCACTGCCAGTATAGAAAAAAATCTTTATCTAAGCATAACAATTACTAACTATTAAGAAGCTTAATGTCTGACTTTGCTATTTCACTAGTCGACATGAACCACTACTGTGCTTATACATTTTATTTCCCATACTGTTCCCAAGGTGTGCTGCCTGGACTCCTCAATCTATCAAGATATCCAGCACACCCTGCTACATGTGTACCTATGGCTGCTTTACTGTTGGTTTTCGGTGGGGTTGCTGTAAAGTGTTTTTTGGTAATATAATGTAATTTACAACTGTTAATATGTCAGATCATTGATGATGCTGTTCTGAATTATCATAAGGTTCAGATCCTTTAAGGTGCAGGCTGACATTCATAATATCTATGTTGTAATTCTGAACCATTAAGATGACTGATCATCGATGAAGCTTTTCTGGATTGTAATGCTGTGGTTCTGATTATCACCAATGTAATTTCCAATTGTTAATATGTCAGATCATTGATGATGCTTTTCTGAATCGTTAACATGTAGTTCTGAACCGTTAAGATGACTAGTAATCTTAAACTTTAAGATTAGTAACTGGTAAGACAATATCACTTGTCTAGTGACCACTATGTAAAATGAAGAAGTCAGACTGTGATGAGACTGAAGCAACTTTTATCGCAACAAAAACAAAATGATCATGAAAGATGCAGTTCGTAATCATTAAGGTGCGGTTGATAAACTTTAACATTGCTAATTGGCAAGACAATAACACTTGTCTAGTGACCAATATTAAAAATGAAAAATTAAGACAATGATGAAACTGAGCAAATTTTCTTTACATCTTGATTAATTTTGACTTGCAGGGAGTCGAGCAGTTGGCACAGTTGCATGCTCAGGCCTGAAATTTAGACAGACAGCAGACAAACATCAATCACCAGCGATGGCAACCGTAACAGTAAAATAATAGTAGTGGCAGTAGCACATTAGCTTTTTCAACGTTTTGATGCAGCTTACTTTAGGAAATTCTTCACAGCATCGCTGACATCAAGCAGACTGGTCTTTAACTGTTTCATCGCCTGTAGCAGGGGAGGATCGTCTTTCACAAATTGGCAGATCTGAAAGATAAGTATTTAATCAGTTTAATGTTTTTAATTTTCAACAACAAATGTAATTAAATTAAATTGTTCTCAGTGTCCTCATCGATTGCACGATTCAAGTCTTCAATTTCAGCCAGGATAGATTTAAAACTTTCAGATACTGCATTCAATGAATCAGGACAAACATATGCTTAGTAACAGCATATAAATTGATTTTTATTTATTTATATATATATATATATATATATATATATATATATATATATATATATATATATATATATATATATATATATATATATATATATATATATATATATAAAAATGTATATAAATATTTATGTTTATGTATTTATTGATGCAATGCCTCACCAGCTTGCCTTTTCATAATCTCGCAGATATTATTAAGGTACTTTGATGGTTGACGAGAACTTTAATCATGTATGTTTTTAGTTTGACCTATGTATATATCGATGACAATAAATTGTTGTTACTTACTTCAACCTCTTCAGTTTTGCATTTCGGAGCTGACGCACTATCTTCATCTCTGGGTTTGTCAGTTTTACGGGACATTTTTGACATGATGACGATTATTATCCTGTAATAGATTAAAGTTAAGCTTTTCTATCTCATCAATTGCCATATATGACAATACAGAAGTAGTCAAGCCACCATAAAGTCTCTTAGAATGACTGTTTGACAACAGACCCTTTCCGTAATTGCGCTATGTAGCGTGAAGCTTCATAGCATTGCCATAATTGTGTTATAGCATTTCCGTAATTACATCATCTACCGTCAAGCTTCATGGCATTGCCATAATTACATTATAGCATTTCCATAATTACGTGATCTAGCTTAATGCTTAATAGCATTGCTGAAATTGTTATAGCATTTCCGTAATTATGTCATCTAGCGTGAAGCTTCATAACTTTATTAAATGTCATCAAGAACCATAAATAAGTTTGCAAGCATTGTAAAAACATCAATAGACTTGATTTTAAGTCAAATGTAATCACATGCATACGCCCCTGCACATTTCTAATCTTCATTAGCCTATCACACATTTCTCAGTCACCGTATTAGACTGGTGCAGCGTGTCGTTCGCATTTAAACATTATAGACTAAGCGTTTCACTATGAGAAAAACAGTGAGATGGCTTAAATATTGCTGTAGAAGATTAAATGCTACTAAAGAGAGGTTTTGCATTACTTACCAAAATAATGCTTATAATACTGATATTGGCAGCCAGCTTTCCGACGTGGTTGTGAGCACGTAAAGAAGTACCAAGACTTTTATACTGAACCACCTAGTCACGTGACTTAGGTCTATAAATTTGCTAAGTACAACTTTCGCAATTGTTCATTATGCTAACCCTAATAGTCTTTGCTAAGTACAAGTTCCGCAGTTGTTCATTATGCTAACCGTAATCGTCTTTGCTAAGTACAAGTTCCGTAATTGTTAATTATGCTAACCATAATTGCATTTGCTAAGTATAGTTACTGATTTGTTCATTATGCTAATCGTAATCGGCTTTGCTAAGTACAACTAATGCAATTGTTCATTAGGGTAACCGTAACTGTATTTGTTAATTGTAAATGCCAGAAATGCTAAGTGTTAATTAGTCTGATGACAAAAATACGGAAATAAGCCTAACAATTTGACCGTTATGGAAGATGAAGAACCCACTATGCAGTTCCTTACTTACACTTAAAAAACATGGTAGGCAAGGTAGGCAATCAAAGTGCTAGGCCTCAAACTAACATTAGGGGGTGTCACGGCCGACCCGTTTGAGCTAGACCTCTGAAATTTGGCATGCATAAACTACACCAGTTCAGGAAGAAGTTTGCAGAGTTTTATGACTGTGACCTTTACGAAAGGCCTGCAGTGACCTCTTAAATTTGCTAAGGTCGGCAGGTCCAGTGCAAAGGCAGCCATGCAATGCAGGCCTCAAACTAACTTAAGGGAGCGTAACTGCACGACCACAGAAGCTAGGAAGATGGTTCAAAGTGTTCCTGAAACTATACAGACTGAGCATCATATCCTTTAAAATTATGTCTCCTTAATTTAAAAGTAGACCGTTTTTCATCTGCTGAAACAAGAGATCTTTAATCAGATGATCGACTGCATTTCTCAGACGAACATACGAGGGGGTCACGGCCAAGCCGTACGAGCTAGAGGTCTGAATTTCAGTAGGACAAAACTAGATACCTGCAGGAACGACTCTGCCGAGTTTGATGACTGTAGCTCTTTCCAATGTCCCGCAGTAAATTTTTAAATTTTAATAGGTAGGCAATGTTAAGTCAATGGCTACCTTTGACAGGCCATAACTTCACGTAGGAGTGACCTAGGAAGATAACCTAAAGTGTTTCTGAGACTAGACAGTGTACTGTACAAATACATGCAGGGGCACTGTAAAGGGGGGGTAAACGATGACGATTCTCGAGACCCATGACTGAGAGGGGGCCCAGAGAAGCCCCCAATAAAATTGTCTCAGCTGTGTTGGGGGCCCTGTCAAGATTCTTTTCATGGGGCCCAAAATCCTTAGCAGCGCCCCTGAATACATGTCCATTAAAATTATGCCTCCTTGATTTGTAACTAGCAGGTGATCGTTCTGACGTGCGGACCGATCGGGACAGCTCAGTGCGATCGTGGAACCATAATCGCTAAGCACTTGTGATTTATTGATTTTCAATCAGCATCAATTAGGCAATGGCTCTACGGAGGAGCGACGTAGGACCACGGGTCAAAGTTCACCAGAAACTACGAGTCCTTCCGCCGAAGTCTCTCCATACACGTCCTTGTAAATTATGCCCCCGTCACGCCCAGAGAAGCGGTTTCCCCACATCAGAGACCAACTTTGCGCCCTATGGGTGCTCTCCATATTAGAGCCAATTAGCAGATATCTCGGCAGAGGAGCAACGTAGGAAGACGGGTCAAAGATCAACCGACACCGGACATCGGCGGCGCGAAGTCCCACCATGCATGTCCATTAGAATTATGCCCCCTTCATATGGGAGGAGCACAATTTGATATTTCGCCTCATCTGGGCCAAAAAATGGGGGTACGGGTTTAGGCCCTCTATCCCATACCGAAAGGCTGCCGAAGCTCTGACGGGACTTTCTTAGATAAAAGCTCATTACTGCAGTTTGGTTATAGTTAGAGGTCTGAAATTTGTAACACTGATGCGGTATGGTGGTCTGCACCAGTGACCCGAATTTGGAGGGTCTACACCACACGGGACAGTTTTTATTAACCGTTTAGTGTCTGGTGGTCTCACGGCCGGCCCGTGGCATAGCTGAAGTCTTAGTTTAAGCTTTACAAAAAACATTTTTAATGTCTTTTTAAACAGTTATAAGTACATACAGGAGACACCTAGAAGCATGGTTTAAAAGATATTTTACTTTACATTTGACACAGTAAAAGCACATAACTTTTCACTGCATTTATGTCTTTAATGTTTTTTTTAAATATTATGTTCATAATATTGCTGATGTAATTTTGTATCCTTAAGGTGACTGGTCATTGATGATGCAGTTCAGATTGATTAAGGTTACGTTCAGAACTGTTAAGGTGTCGTCAGATGTTCGTAATAACGCTGATGTAATTCTGTACTCTTAAGATGACCAGTCATTGATGGTGCAGTTCAGATTGTGTCTGGCTCAGTGCTTGCAACAATGTTTCAACTTTGCGAGGCAGCACCCATGTTTTGCAGCTAATGTCTCTTAGTTTAAACTTTAAAGACTTTAAAATGTTTTTTGTAAACAGTTATAACTACACTCAGGAGACACCTAGAAGCATGGTTCAAAAGGCATTTTACTTTATATTTGACACAGTGAAAGCACATATAACCTTTTACTGCTTTTATGTCTAATGTTTTTTACATATTTATTTAAAGCTTCTGGCTTTAGTTTTCCATGTGCAATTAATTAAAAAATATATAATAAATTGCTTTAAAAATAACTATCATGTTTTTTGCTGCAAGGGGACATTTAAATATGCATAAAATAATTGATTTTATAAACTAAGATCATTCATTGCGGCTAGTCTGTGTAAATCAGCAGAGCAGGTAGGGCTGTATAAAAGGTCTCGCTCACTGTTAGGCTGCTCAGAACTCTCTGGATTCACATCGTGTGACATTGCAAATAGTAGAAATACAGGAGACATATCAAATTTCTATCTTAAACTATTCGGCATTACTTGTGGTAAGTACTTATGAAGCTTACTATATAGTTTGTTGATATATGGTTTGGTGATTAAGGTTTCGTTCAGAACTGTTAAGGTGTCGTCAGATGATCGTAATATCACTGATGTAATTATGTACACTACCATTTCTTTAGTGTTGTGCTGGTTGTCGCTGATGATATATGGCAGGGTTCTTCAACTGTGGACCTTGATTCCAAATCCAGGCCGTGTTTTCAGTTCTCCCAGGTAGTTGCTTAATAATTACTGATTATAATTTGTCAGAGGCTTCACACCTGACCGACAGGTAAAAGAAGGCTGGAAAACGAGCAGTGCTCAGACCTCGAGGACCGTAAGATGAATAACCATGATATATCGTTTGTGTTTGCTTCTGTATAGATCAGAGAAAGAAGTGGACGTTGCCATTGATTAAAGTTGTCCAACAGCAGAAATACAGCTTTTCTGTTAATCTCTGTTAACACTAGAATCTCTAAAGCCTACGAAAAATCTCGGACACACCTCTGGTGGAGCCCCCCTCACTCCCCACACAAACTGCCCGCCCCCTCATCAGCGCCAATCAACACCTATTGTTTTGCAAATGCTCCAAACATCGTTACATGTTTGGAGCACACAAAAGGGCTAATTACTCAGAAACAGATTGCGGTCCAAATATATTACGGCAAAATAAAGAAGACTTTCGCGTATGTATGTTTCCGTATCACATTCAAGCGGTTATATTTGATATAATAAATACATACAGTTGATGTCTGCAACAATCTGTGTGACCTTATTCAGTTGTAAAAGTTAGAGCTAAAAGTTCAAACTGATTTACATATATCAGTAAAAGGACACTGGCATGACATTAGCGCGGTATATGCATTACAAATGTGTCACGCAGTAAAAATGAAATATTGTTTACTTGAGGGGTGCCAAAAATGTTATACGATGTAATGTGTAAAGTTCAACCTTTTGTTATAAAAAAAATTTAAAATAATGCCACAGTGCACCTTCCACGGAAACAGTTCACACGAAATGGTTTTGTACCTTTTGTGTATCTGCTTATTTTATATAATAAATGTGTATCTTCCACTTGAATGACATTGACTCTCTCTCTCTCTTTCATACACACACATATGCTCTTTATCTTTATATCATCTGATACTTGAAATTTACACATTCTGTGTCTAAATTTCTGGCAGTTTGCACTCATGACTCAATGATGCAACTTTTTCCCATGTACCATATGAAGTGTTTATATCAAAAATACCCTAGTAGATTTGGTGGTTCCACTATATTTCAAATTATGCTGTATCAAAGCATGTATACGATTGCTTACATAAACTCTTTAGTGCAGACCTGAGCTGAAGAAGTGACTTCAGGCTGGGGGGTGACTTTGACTGAGTGACTGTGATTCATTTGCAAAATAAAAGGTGTTAATGGTGCTGCAGATGGGGCGGGCAGCTTGTGTGGGGAGTAAGGGGGGGAGGGTCCTCGTGAGGAGAGCCTCATTTTTCCAGGAATTAAACACATGTAAACTTATTAAAACACATTTTGCAAACACATATGTTATGCGGATGTCGGGCTAAGGATATGAGCACACTTGTCCATACCTATACCTAGTTAAGGCGTGCCAAATTTCAGACTCCTACCTTATACGGCTCAGCCATGACGCCCCCTCATGTTCATTCCAGCAGTGCACTTAAACATCTCCCCATTGACTTGCATTGGTGACTTTTATTATTTTAAGTAATCATATATTGTGAGGTACACCCATGAGCTGTGGCACACTTATTTCCACATGTGTCTAGTTCTAGCATGCTAAATCTTTGCTATAGAATGCCTGCCAATGCATCTCAATGGACCAATTACGGAATATTTTTTATTTGGAATGGCGCAGCCTACATATTGCATTGCAGCCACTCAATATAGAAATCTTGCTGGTTTTAAATGAAAGAGGCATAATCTTAACAGAAATGTATAGACTTGATTAAGGAGCAGCCTGTCTAGTTTCAGAAACACTTTGAGCCATCTTCATACGTCACTTCTACAAAGAGTTATGGACTGTCAAATGACAGGTGCGGTGCTTCCATTCACTTACATAGGCGATCTTGGGAAATTAAAAAGGTCACTGCAGGTTGTGGCCAAAAAATGTGGCACACTCATTCAGGTACGCATCTAGTCTGGCTTTGCCAAATTTCAGACTTCTAGCTTATATGGTTCAGCCTTGATGCCCCCTCAGCTTCATTTCAGCACTGCACTTAAACAGCTCCCCATTGGTGACTTTTATTATTTTTAATGATCATATATTGTGAGGTGTACACCCATGAGCTATGGCAAACTTATTTCCATATGTGACTAGTTCCAACATGCCAAATTTCAGACCACTAGCTACTACGGTTCAGCTGTGAGGCCCCCCTGAGCTTAATATGAGGTATATAATATTGATACATTAAAATTTTAAAATTACACCAAAGATGTTGTTAACCCCCTGGGGCCTGAGGCCTTTTTTCCACTTTCGAAGTAGTCTGACATGCCTTGACATTTTAAAATATTTCACCTATCTAAAAAACACTTATCCCAAAGTGATACATTTGCTTTTATTCAGCACAAACTCAGCACCAATAATCTGAGACCTCTTAGAATGTTATTATTCTATTTTTTGTTAAAATCAACTTTAAACATATACTTTTCAAAAACCTATTTTCAGACATGCTGAGAAATTGTAAAAAATCACATTATAGACATTTCTAGGTAAGACTTTTGAGCTCTGAAGCTTATAGACACAGGGGTTGGCTACACATAGGTGAAAGTGACATTCAGAAATTTTATATGGTTTGATTACTAAAGTGTTAGAACTTTGGAGTGACACTCTTTTTCTCAAAGTCAGTGGTCTTCACAATGAATATTGATGAGATAGGTGTCCTCACACCTGTAGTAGTTTGCATACTGTCAATGGCCCATCAGTCTGGAATGTCACTGCACCCCACACCCATCACTTTGGAAAGGCAGTTTGAAACGCAAGAAAAGTAGCAACAATAAAATCCCTTTCACAGTTTATTGATAGATGGAATGAAAAACTGTGCCTATATAAATATAGAAAGCGATAAATATGATGCAGTGACTATAATTGACGCTCTGGGGACGAGGGCGTCATCGACCGCGTATCTTTCTCGTGTATTTCAGTTTATATCTCGCTGAAATCATTATGTAGAATCGTGAAAAAAACACTGACTAAATCCGTTATCTGTCTTCTTTTCAAAACTTCCATTGTCAGAAGTATTAAAGTTTTTAAAATTAGGTTAAATAGGCAAAAAAGCAAATCGTGTCACCTTTCTTTGTTTTACTTGCGTCGGGAGCGTGTAGGACCGCTCTCAGCGGAAGATCGCTATTCACGTTCTAAATACGCTGCGTTTGAATCGGCGACCACGTGATTGCAGGCACACAGGCTTAGCCCACTGAGCTATGAACACAGGTATGAGCTTCGCTGCTGAAAGTGGCAACACTGGCGCAAAGCTTCAGCGGCAGAGACGTATCCGTGTGCTATATTGTAGCCGATCAGTGTAAACACTACCCAGACATGTGCTCTTGTTTATTTCGGTCACAATGGGCGTATTCACATATTTCTTCACCCAATACTAACTGTCGGATTATCATGTTATTATCATGCGAATAGCGCGATTTGCAAGTGGGTGGGTGATCAGAGCCGCTTCGAGACGCAGACGCTTAAGTCAGTCACTCTTGTTCTTTCTATTCGTATCACGAAGCTGTAAAAATATATTTAGTTTCTACCTATATATATTTGAAAAGTAGACCGTCCAAAGTTTCTGAGGGTATTTTTAAAATGTGTATATGACAAGAACTCGCGGAGTTATTTAAACGGTCTCGCGAGAATTCTGTCAGATCCCGCCGGCGGGATCGCCGGTCCCAGGGGGTTAAAGGCATGCCTTCATGAGACTATGCACATTTGTTCATACCCATAAATAGTTAATGCATGAAAAATTTCAGACCCCTAGCTTGTACGGTTCAGCCGTGACCCCCCCCCCCCCGTAATGTTGTTTGAAAAATAGTCAATCATCTCCCCATTGTCTTGCATCTGTGACTTTAGCAAATTGAAAAGGCCACTGCAGCTCTTTGTTGAGGGCTGCACTCATGAAACTTTACATACATGTTCTGACATATGTCTAATGTGTGACCACTGATTTTCAGGCCACTATCTCTACGCCACACAGAAATATCACCTGACAAATGATGGGTAGGCCTGCTCCAATCATTTTAGATTTAGAGAATAATATTTTTTCTCTGTAATGGCTCCCAATGAATCTCAATGGACCGACTAGACAATAATATTTTTTATTTGGAACGGCGCGGCCTACATACTGCATCAAGAGCAGACTGTCTAGTTTCAGATACACTTTGAAGCATCTTCATACCATCACTTCTACATGGAGTTATGGGCTGTCAAATGTCAGGTGGGGTGCTTCCATTCATTTACATAGGCACTTATACAGCTCCCCATTGACTTGCATTGGTGACTTTTATTATTTAAAATAATCATAGATTGTGATTTCTACACCAATGAGCTATGGCACACTTGTTTCCATACGTGACTAGTTATAGCTTGCCAAATTTCAGACCTCTAGCTTGTTCGGCTCAGCCGTGAGACCCCCTGAAGTAACCTTGCCCTTAAATTAGGGAATAATATTTTTTCTCTGTAATGGTGTGGCCTACATATTGCATTGCAGTCACTCATGATGTAAAACCTGCTAGTTTTAAATGAACGAGGCATAATCATAACAGACATGTATTGATGTGATTTAAAGAGCAGACCATCTAGTGCCATTTTAGCCTAATTCTCAAGAGATGATTGAAGAATGAACATGTCATGGATCAAGGGATGACAGAGCAATGATGATCATGCTTGCTTGATCATGCATGCTGATCTTTTCACGGTATAATAGCAGCAAAAATCAGAAGATGTATCAATCAGTGTTGAAGAACATGATACAATGATACACATATGACAACAACCAGTCTTTAATGGTCAGGTTCACCTTTAACGCCGCCACATACACTGCAACTTTACAAGGTATGGCTGTCTTCTGTTGTAAAAAATCAAAACAAAAAAAATCAACAAATTTATTTAAGAACTTAGACAGCTTTGCTAAATTTTTTATTTTAAATTAACCGAATCGCTTTAACCAACTTACTTTTTCTTACGTTTTTGTCTTTTCTCTTTCAACGTCTTTAATGCCTCCCGTCTTTTTAAAATAGCCTTTGGGGAAACATATAATCGATCAACTCTTTTTCTGAAATCTTTGGGACTAAAAAGCCTTCTGGCAGCCATTGATTTTCTTCCTGCTCCTCGACGTGGGCGTTTTAATGGACTGCAATATGCAGTTCTGGTCGCGTCTTCTGTCTTAACATACCCGTCTTTGTCCGCAGACCTTCAGTCTGCGTTACATGGTCGCCTTTGGTTATGTCTTCTGCTGTCGCATCCCCGTCTTTGTCTGCAGTCCCGTCAGTCTGTGTCGAGTGGTCACTTTCGGTTGCATCTATTGTAATAACGACTGTATCTCAGTCCATGTCATACACAATTGTGCTTGTTGTCAGATCGATGACATTTGGTTCTGGTACTTCCAAATCACTGTCACTATCAGTGAGGTGACACCTCACTATACACCACTTTCTTTTTTGAACAAACATCTCTTCGTCTTAGTCACTCTCACTGTGGGGTCTCCCCCTCTTCTGGCCCTTAGATGTTCCCTCACTTCCTCTGTCCTCCGCATCACCTTCTGACAATGTGCAAGACTGCTCAGCATTCTTTGACATGGCTTCTATATATTTCCTACTTTGAAAGGCTTCATTAAAATTTAAATCCGCCACATAAAACTTTTCAGCCATTGCACCAGAATGGCACATCATCCTTCGAATGTTGGCCATCTTCTGGGTCGCCAGAGATCTGCTGACCTATATTAAAAACGTGCAAGTTTTACTTAATTTAACAACAGACATTACCAATTAAAAAGCAAAAGCAAAACTGTTTGCAAGAACAAATTATTATTTTTTTATTTTAATTTTAAAGTGAACCCAGTTTGTTGTCATCTGGCTTTCTGCCTTTTCCTTGTTGATCTATTTAATCACGATGCACCCATGCAAAGCATTTTGGGGTGACTATGTTGTGAAAGGTGCTATATTAAGATATTATGAACTTACAATGGTGCTGATGCTGCTTCGTATAAGCTGAAAGGTTTGGTTTCCAGGCAGGCCAAACTCCTTCCAGCACTCTTGGAAATGTTTCAGTATGTCATTGCAAGCACGACCATTGTAGTTGGCAAAGACCAACTCTGAGTCCCCACATGGGAATTCATGCCGGTGATAAACAAACCGGTAGAACCATATGAACTCACTTTTTGTGAGTGGAATGAGGGCGTGGCCAAATGTTTCTTTTGTTTTGTGCTCCTTTACCTGTGAAACAAAATAAATAGTCTGTCAAAGTGTGTGTTTGTGTGTGGTGAACAAATTCTTACTCTGATTATCCGTCGCTCTTGATTGTCAATCTCAGCACTGCACACCTCCTCCAACATCATATTTCTGATGACTCCTCTCCGGTGCCCAGTCATACAGATAATAAACCCGGCAAGGAGACCATAGAACCGGTATAGGTTTTCAGTTGTTGGATGTTTCTCAAGTTCAACTGCAGATTAGAACAGAAGTTGAGGAGACATCCACTACTTGCGGGGGGGGGGGGGGGGGCAGGTTACTATAATCTTTCCTCTAGGCCAGGGCTATTCAAATCATGGTCCCCAAGGCCCTGCTGATTTTCCAATCTTCTGTTACCTTTGAGCCAGATGTGAAGCCTCCAGTCAATCGGAAATTGGAAATTATTAAACTACTCGGAAGAACTGAAAACAAGGCCTAGATTTCCAGATTTGATGAGCACTGCCCTACACAATTACGGAGGGCTGCTGCGGTCTCCTTAGTAGCCTTCTTTAGGAAGGTGGTGATGTGGGCAGAGCTCACAAGCAGTTCTAAAAGACAATGCAATGTTATGTTCCTTGAGCCCCTTAACACATTTTGTAGTCTGGCTCATGGTACACCTAAGCAAACACAATCGGTGCTCTGTTTCATCTAAAGCAGGGGTGTCAAACTACAGTCCTGGAGGGCCGAAGCCCACTGTAGCTTAGTTCTTTACCTTTTCCACCACAAATGATTAAGCTCAGGAGCTGTGTGGTAATTAGCACAAGGAGGTGCAAGAAGTTGAATCAGGTGTGTTAAATGAGGGGAAACGCAAAAATGTGCAGGACTCTGGCCCTCCAGGACTGGAGTTTGACACCCCTGAGCTAAAGCATAGTGCCAGTAAAAGTTCAGTCGGGTATGCAGAGCAGAGATAAGGAAAATGTGTAGAACCTCAAAACAGATTTAATACCCATTATCGTAGACCACTGGTTTAAATTTGTTCATGTTGGATTATTGACTACCAGGCAGTCAAAATAGCCAAAGATCTCCAAAACCTTATTGAGAAGCAACCACACACACCGTTTTGAAAAGAAAGTAGAATATTTTGGGAAGCATTAGTGATTTGTATTGTATTGATGATTGGAATGCTTTAGTGATTTCTATAGCACACTTGGAAGAGCTAAAGATTTCAATGCAAATATTGGAAGGGTTAGGGCTAGGGATATGAGATGGGGTTAGAAACCCCGGGGCCTGTGACCCCAGCATCCCAGGGCCACAGGCATGCACTGGCCAATCCGGGTCCATCCATTATCTCCACGCACTTGCATGCACATCCCCGAACTGGGGCTTAAGTTAATTTAATTTAATTCCTTTTACCTTAATTTTCCAGGGGCGACGGAGCAGAAGGATCCAGGAGAGCTGAAGACATCAGGTAAGTGATCCGGAGGAGCAGAAGGAGGAGCAACGGCACAGACAGGTAAGTACTATGTTTTTTTAAAATGTCCTCACTGAGGTTTATACACTAAACATTATATATTCATCTCCTATACTCTAGCTCGGACGTGGCTGACCAGACCTGCGCCGGCTCAGGAGGTAATTGTCCTATTTTCCCTGTCTCAGGTTATGTCCTTACTAAGGCTTCATGTGCCTCACTGAGGCTTGTTGTCCCCACTAGGGTTATAGCGCCGCCCTGTGTACGGTGCCGGCGCAGCTCCCGGTGTCCCCCGGAGGCACATCCCAGTGCCGGTGACCCCCCAAGGTCAATCGACTGCCACCTTCATCAAATATGAATAAACTGTTTTATCACCACAACTGTGTCCCATGACCTTCCTCCTCCGAGGTTCCAGGCAAATAAGGGCACACAGTGGGGAATGCTTTTATATAATAAATGTTATTTCACCCTGCATAATTTTCCCTCTCTCAGGGTTAGATTTCCCATCACCAGGGTTAGTTTAAGTCCCATCTATGGTTAGATTTCCCTTTCTTAGGGTCATATTAAAGGCAAGGGTGAAGTAGGGTTAAGGCCCATGCCTCACTGGGCTTTATGCCTCACTGGGCTTAGGGTTAGGGGTTAGGGGTTAGGGACCTACCCAGAATTTCTAAGTAGAATTCCGGAATTGCTTATGCTGTTAACATTGCCATGCAACGCAAATTTGGGTGAAGATGTTAACCCTTAGGAGTCTGAAGGTGTTTTGGAGCCCTGAAGAGATTCTGACATGTCCTGACATTTGTGCGTTTTTCAGTTACTTATAAACATATAAATGTCTAAAGTCTGACAACATTGTATTCAGCAGAAACTGGGTTACAATAATATATGAGCAGTATGTATGTACATGTCTTTATATTGGAGAAAAAAAGTTATTTTTTTGTTGTTTTCAATAATCACGCATAAGTCACTGAAATTATACCACAAAACACATTCATGACATTTGTATACAAGACTTTTGTGACCTGGATCTTGTAGTGTAGAGGTTTTACTTCAAAATGATGTGACAATCATCTCACTCACTCATTTATAGAAAACAATACATTAATTTAAATTTTCTAAGACACTTTTTGTTTAGAAAGGCCATATGCGAGGAGGTGGGAATGCTCATGAATAATGCTGTAGTTCACACCAGAGAAGACAAAGACCTGCATAATGAGCTGTATAATTACCCCTTTCAGTCAGGTATGGGACAGAGGAAAGTGCTACAAGAAAATAATTTGAGGACAGAAACATATTTCTTGGTTTGTGGTTTATTTAGCATGCATGTCCCGATGTGAGGTGCTGGTGAAGGCAAGGGTGATGCAGACACATTCCTACAAACAAATAAATAAAAAAATGTTTACACCCGAAATGTTTGTGCTAAATAACATTACCGATAGCAGTATTATAGGCTAATCAAAACGGAGCCAAATATATATTAGCAACCATAATCTAAAGCTATCCAAAACGAGGTGAAATACATTAGAACATTTACAAACATCTGTAAACTCCATAAGGCATTATCTTAGCCACCAGGAAACAACATGTTTGCTGCATAAGGCAGCATGTTAGCAGAGTTATCTACATGCTACACTAACCTAAATGGCATTGAAAGCCAATGTTTCACATAAGCTGACAAAAGCTAGCTGAAGTGAGGAAAATATTTACTAATATTAGTTTAATATTATCAAAATAAGAGTTATATAAGACTTAATAACTTACCCCAGGGCTGTCAAGTTTTGAAGACAGGCAAGAGTGACATTCCACAGGATGCCTTTTCATTGGTTGTTGTTGTATTTTACCCAGATACAATAGTACTATTTTCTGATTGGCTATTGTGTACACCCTTTCTTTTTTTTTGATTGGCTGACAGGCTCTTGGGGCAAATCTTGTCCGACTTCAACGTCATAAAAGAGGCTTGTTTCCGACGGGAAGCGACGTTTTTCTTGACGTTTCGTGACGTTTTCATCCGAGTTCCGACTTGGAGAGAAATAGTCGAACGCACCATAATGTCACTCAACTCAGAATTTCCGAGATCCGAGAGAAAAACGAACGCACCATTAGACTGTATGTGTTTTTAAGCCGGGGGGCGTGGCCTTATACGCATGCTGCCCGGACTGTTTTCCGTGTGAATGGCTGTGGGCGTGCCCTGCCTCGGTTCATTAGCAGATAATGAAGTGCGACAGAAATTCTGTGCCTCTCCTTTGTTTCACATGAATTACATAAACTGAAAATATTTATTTAAAATTTAAATTGCTTTATTTAAAAGTAGACACTTTAAACTTTCTATAGATATATTTCTCATGTCTGCCTGTGCAGTATTCGCGGAGTTTCAGTTCATTTTAGTGACGTGTTTCAAAAAGATTTTCGCGGAGACTGAGACAGCTGAAAGCGCACCCTGTTTATTTTCTTTATTTTACAAAAGCACAATGTTTCGTGGATATTGTGAGTATACATGAATAAAAGTAGACCATTTACAGATTAAAATGATGTACTACACTTACGTGTATGATCAAACATGACGACGCATTTTAAGTTCTTTTCACGGTTACCAGAAAAAAATGCAAGTGTCCCCGCCGGCGGGTCCGCCGACTCCTAAGGGTTAATTAGTCCTTGCAGTGGCAATTCTGTCCTTGCCTATGTAAAATCACATGTATTCAAAATTACACAATTGCTAATAAATTAGCAATTGTGAATTTCTTTACTGGGGGGGACTTACAAATTCCACACATTTCCCACTGGGTGGCATGACTGAGTTTTAAATAATTTTATTCTGGAATTGTTAACTGTAAACTTGGTTTAAGAACTGTGTCGGTTGTTTTCTGGTATCATCTTACTAACCTAGCAATTCCGGTACTGTGACGTGACTTTTCTGGTATCAGCTAGCAGTGGCCTAGGAACACCATTTAAAGTGCTACTAAAACTACAGAGTCTGCCCTTTAATTTCCTGTATAGATATCACCTTAATTAGCAGATCTTCATGTCAAAGAAGGGGCTTTACTTTTGGTGACGCGTCGTGCGGTTCCGGATGTGCGCTTTATGGCCTCGGGGGGCTTCGGGGGGGCCTACGACAGACCCGTACCACCTACAGGTCTGAAATTTGGCACACGTAAACTAGATACATTAACGAATAAGTGTGCCGTGTCTGATGACTGTGGCCCTTACCAAAGTCCCGCAGTGGCCCTTTGAATTTGCTACGGTAGGCAATGTTAAGTAAATGTAGTCTTTTGACAGGGCATAACTACAGGTAGCAGTGGCCTAGGGAGATGATCCAAAGTGCTCCTGATACTAGACAGTCTGCTCCTAAATGTAATCTATACATGTCCATTAAAATTATGCCTCCTTAATTTGAAACCAACGCATATTTTATCATTAGTGGCTGCACTTTTTTGACTAGGCCTCAAACTAACATGTGGGGGCGTCACGGCTGAGCCATACGAGCTAGAGGTCCGAAATTCGGCCTGCACAAACTAGTTATATGTATGAATAAGTGTGCCAAGCCTCATGAACGCAGCACTTACCAAAGAGCTATAGTGGGCTGTAGAATTTGCTAAGTTGGGCGATGCAAGTCAATGGGGACATATGAGAGAGTAGGCCGCAAACGAACATGAGGGGCCGTAACGGCCCAGCCGTACGAGTTGCAGGTCTGATACTCGGTGGAGACATACTAGACGGATGCCTGATGAAGCACGTGCAGCATCATCAGTGCAGACCTGACCAAAAAATTTCTACAATGTTTTTAATATTACAAAACCAACTTTGTTAGTGATATTTCCGGAAACGTGCGTTTTCCGGTTTGACTAACTTAGCAACGTCGGAATTGTGATGTGTGTTTTCTGGTATCGTCATGTGACTTTTCTGGTATCATCTTACTAACTTAGCGATCCCGGAACTGCGACGTGACATTTCTGGTATTATCTTACTAATCTAGCAATTCCGGTACTGTGACGTGACTTTTCTGGTATCATCTTACTAACTTAGCACTTTAGGAATTGCGATGTGACTTTTCTGGTATCATATTACTAACTTAGCAATTACGGCATTGTGATGTGTGTTTTCTGGTATCATCTTACTAACTTAGCAGTTCAGGTATTGTTATGTGACATTTCTGGTATCATCTTACTAACTTAGCGATTCCGGAATCATGATGTGTGGTTTTTGGTATCATCTTACTAACTTAGCAATGTCGGAAGTACTAAGTGTTTTCCCGTCTTACTAGGCCTCAAACTAACATTAGGGGGCGTCACGGCCGAACCATATGACCTACACATCTGACCTTTGGCATGCATAAAGTAGATCAGCTTTGGATCAAGTCTGCCAAGTTTTATGAATGTGACCCTTACGAAAGGCCTACAGTGACCTCTTGAATTTGCTATTATCGGCAATGTTAAGTGAATGGAGACACCACACCTCTCATTAGACAGGCCATAACTTCAGGTAGCAGTGACCTAGGAAAATGATTAAAAGTGCTCCTGATACTAGACAGTCTGCTCCTAAATGTAATCTATACATGTCCATTAAAATTATGCCTCCTTAATTTGAAACCAACGCATATTTTATCATTAGTGGCTGCACTTTTTCGACTAGGCCTCAAACTAACATGTGGGGGCGTCATGGCTGAGCCGTACGAGCTAGGGGTCTGAAATTCGGCCTGCACAAACTAGTTATACATATGAATAAGTGTGCCTAGCCTCATGAACGCAGCACTTACCAAAGAGCTATAGTGGGCCGTAGAATTTGCTAAGTTGGGCAATGCAAGTCAATGGGGACATATGAGAGAGTAGGCCGCAAACGAACATGAGGGGCCGTAACGGCCCAGCCGTACGAGCTGCAGGTCTGAAACTCGGTGGAGACATACTAGACGGATGCCTGATGAAGCACTTGCAGCATCATTAGTGCAGACCTGGCCAAAAAATTTCTACAATGTTTTTAATATTACAAAACCAACTTTGTTAGTGATATTTCCGGAAACATGCGTTTTCCGGTTTGACTAACTTAGCAACTTCGAAATTGTGACGCATGTTTTCTGGTATCGTCTTACTAAGTTAGCAATTCAGGTATTGTTATGTGACTTTTCTGGTATCATCTTACTAACTTAGCGATTCCGTAATTGCGATGTGTGGTTTCTGGTATCATCCTACTAACGTAGCACTAAGTTACAAACCCGGAATTGCGACATGTGTTTTCTGGTATCATCTTACTAACTTAGCAAGTCCGGAATTGACGTTTTCTGGTGACATTTCACTAACTTAGCAACTTCGGAATTGCGACGTGTCCTTTTCACTAACTTAACTTCAGAATTGCGATGTACCTTTTATGGGTTCATTTGATTATTACAAACCGGTAAGACACTATGAATTGTCTAGTGACCAATATGCAAAACAAAGAAGTCAGACACTGATTTAACTTAACAACCTTTTATTACACTTAACAGCATCTTCATTAAATCTAATTTGGATGGACTGGAGCAGTCGGCGCCAATGCATCCTTACGCCTGAAATTTAAACAGACAGCAGACAAACATCAATCACCAGCGACAGCAACCATAACATAAAGTAATAGTAGTTGCAGTAGCACATTAAGTTTTTCAATGTCTTAACTTACTTTTCTATCTTCTTCATATAATAAGAGATATCGCACAGGTTTAGCTTCACCTCTTTCATCGCAGCTAGCAGATGAGGATAGCCTTTCGTATAATGACGGAGCTGAAAAGTAAGCATTAAATCAGTTTAACCTTTTTAATTTTGAACAACCAATGAAATTACATGAAAGTGTTCTTACAATGTCCTCAGGAATTGGGCGAGTCCACATGTCAAGGCAAATATCGGTCAGGATGTAATTTAGTTTTTCAACTGCTGCCTTTAATGAATCAGAAGAAACATATCTTTAATAACACCATACACATTGATATATATATGCATGTTTGTGCGTGTGTTTGTGTACAATGCCTCACCAGCTTGCATTTTCATAATCTCACAGATATTCTCAAGGTATTGTGATGGTACAATAAAAAACTTTAATATATGTTTTTAGTTTTACCTGTGTATCTATCAGTGACAAATTATGATTACTTACTTCACGCTCTTTATTTTTGCAGTTCTGCGCAGACGCACTTTCTTTTCCTTGTTTGTAAATTTTACTGGTTGCCCTTGCCATGATGATGATTATCCTGGAAAAGATTAAAGTTAGGCTTTCCTATCTCATCCATTGCAATATATGACACTACAGAAGACAAGCCACCATAAAGTCTCTTAGCATTCCCGGAATGTCATTATCTAGCTTTCTAGCTTTTAGCTTCATAGCACTGTCAGAATTTCGTTATAGCATTTCCAGAATTGCGTAATCTAGCGTGAAGCTTTATAGCATTTCTGAATTACGTCAAGAACCTTCTAGAAGTTTCTAAGCATTTCCAGGATTCCGTCATCTAGCTTCAAGCTTCATAGCACTGCCGGAGTTTCGTTATAGCATCTCCAGAATTGCGTTATCTAGCGTGAAGTTTCATAGCATTTTTTAATTGCAGCAAGAACCTTCTAGAAGTTTCCAAGCATTGGAAAAACATCAATAGACTTGATTGCAAGTCAAATGCAATCACATTAATATGCCGCTTCACGTTTCTGATCTTCATTAGCCTACCAAATGTTTCTCAGTCACCGTATTAGACGGGCACAGCATCTCGCTTACATTTAAACATTTTAGTCTAAGCATTTCACTCACAAATAAACAGTGAGATTGATTAAAACTGCTAAATTATACTAATTTTTTTTACATTACTTACCAAATAATGCTTTGAACAATAAAGCTTGCAGCCAGCTTTTTGATGTTGTTGTGAGGTGAAAAAGTACCGAGACTTTTATACTGAACCACCCACTCACGTGACAGATTTTCGCCCAATGAATACCTAAAGTCTATAAATTGATTTACATATTACGAATAAATCATTAACAAAACCATAATTTAATATTGTGACCATCAACTGACCGTGCACTTCCGCAATTACACTTAAAACATTTTTTGTAATATTTCCTGAAATGTTAGTAATGCCCTGTCAGACCTTTGTGGTGATAAAGTTCAAAAATAGTGCAAAATTCACAAAGTGTGAAAATTTGTGACTGACACATTTTGGAATTGCGAAGTGTCTTTCTGGTATCATCTTACCAACTTAGCAACTTTGGAACTGCGACGTACCTCTTATGGGTTCATTAGACTAACTTAGCAATTTTGGAATTGTGATGTGTGGTTTCTGGTATCATCTTACTAACATAGCAGATTAGGAATTATGTGACTTTTCTGGTATCATCCTACTAACTTAGCAACTTTGGAAGTGTGACATGTGTTTTATGGTTTTATTACACTTACTTAGCAACTTTGGAACTGTGATGTGTGCTGTCTGGTTTCATTACACTAACCTAGCGATTCCGGTATTGTGATGTATGTCTTTCGGTGTCATCTTACTAACTTGGCAACTTTGGAAGTGTGACGTGTGTTTTCTGGTTTTATTACACTTACTTAGCAACTTCGGAACTGTGATGTGTGTGTTGTCTGGTTTCATTAAACTAACCTAGCGATTATGGAATTGTGACGTATGTCATCCGTTATCATCTTACTAACTTAGCAACTTTGGAAGTGTGACGTGTGTTTTATGGTTTAATGACATCTATTTATATATTTTACTTTATGATAAGGTATCTATCTGTCTATCTATCTATATATCTAATTTCATTTTTATTTTTTCAAAGGAAACATGGGTCGTAAAAAGGTGCCTTGCCCATTGTGTCACGTATCCTATATGAATGTGACAGTACATTTAAGAGATGTACATAACATTGCAAGCAGCAAGGAGCGAAAGCTCCTCGTTTCTTGTAAGACGGGCCGGTTTGCTGGTCCACTAGACTGCCCAATCACTGATTGTCCTGCAAAACAATTAATTCGGCTAGACAAGCACCTGCAACTAAATCATGATATAAGTGTTGAAGAGATTAAGACCACGGTTCACCAAGCCAAATGTGCTGCTGCCAAAAAGGCAGTTTTAAAGCACAGAGAAGAAACAAATGAGAAAGATAATGAGATGGAAATAATGAAGCGCCGAATCGAGGAGCTTGAGTGCCGCCTTGAGCAATTTGAGGGGCCGAATCGGGACAAATCAGGCGATAGCCTAGTAATGCATAAGATCTTCTTCTTTGGTAAGTATAATAATGATTATGACATTTCTTATATCATGCAGTCAATTTAACCTGTAGTTGATGTCATTGCTGGCGATGCCTAATATCTTTCTTGTTTATTTCAGTTCATAACTATCTGAAATCTTACAGAAACGTGAATAAAAATGCTAACTAAATCCATAACCTGTATTCTTTTCAAAATGTTAATTGTTGGAAATATTAAAGTTATTAAAATTAGGTTAAACTGGTAAAAAAGTAAATCATGTCACCTTTGTTTTACCTGCATTGGGGGCGTGTAGTACCGCTGTCACCGGAAGATCGCTATTCACATTATAAATAGCCTCATTACAGATGGTTAATTTTGTTCCTTTCTTAGATAAAATTCTTCCAGATTATAAGGAGAGCTTATTCCGTGTTGGTGACAACAGGAGAAGAGCTCAAAATATGAAGCAGGAGTTAAATTATGTCAATGGCTTCATCAAGTTCATGTGGGGCTCTTCAATGAAAACAGCACCTGGTCACCTGAAATTTCTTAATGACCACAGTAAATTAATTAACTGGGTGAAGGATTTGTCACAAAAATTTAAGGTCACGACCTGCAGAAACTATCTGCTTTCAGTTTGCAAGTTTTTGCAATTTCTCATTGATAGACGGCCAACAGCTGTCCGCCTTGGCCAGAGAATTTTACAGGGTCTGCTACGGCATTTAAAAATGCAAAGAAGTGCCATAGCTAAAGAAATTGTAGTGCACAGGCAATGTGTTAAAGATTATAAAAGAAAGAGGATGCCTACCAGAGACGACCTATGTGACCTCATCACGGAGCTACGGAGCAGAATTCCAGATGCTCTTGGTAAGCGGGCAGCCTGTGACCCCTGCAAATTTCTTAAATATGTAAATCTCAATTGCATAATTTCTGGTATTGTGGGGCTGCGTTTGTTTAATTAGCTGCCCATTGCTATGTCACGATGTCACATATTTGTTAAATGCAAAGGACACATGTTGTGCATTGTGTGCTGTGATGTGTTAACAATGACCACTAATCACTAATTTATAAAAAAAAAAATTATAGAAATTATTGTTCATATAATGCAAAAGAATGCTTGCTAATGTCTTGTAAGTACCTTGCTCTGTTTTGGTCACAGATGCACTCTCTGAAGACCCGAGTAACATTAATATAAGGAACAAGACCATAGGGGCGTTGGCAACATATATATTTGTCTGCACCGGGCACCGTGTGAGTGTTTTGGTCAACCTCACAACGGTTGAATTTCGTGAGTGCCAGGTGATCGATGATCAGTATGTCATCAATGTGAGTACCTAAAAATTAATTGACATTGTGCTCATTTTTAGATCATGACATGACATAAAGTGACTTGGGACAGCTAAGTTGTAAAAGGTAGTATATAAACAGAAATTAAATGTAATTAAATTATTCAACTGTGTAACCCATGGATACCCAACTCCAGTCCTGGGGGGCCGGAGCCCTGTGTAGCTTAGTTCTTTCCCTGTTCCACCACAAATGATTCAGCTCAAGAGCTGTGTGGTAATTAGCACAAGGAGTTGAATCAGGTGTGTTAAATGAGGGGAAACCCAAAAATGTGCAGGGCTCCGGCCCTCCAGGACTGGAGTTGGGGACCCCTGGTGTAATATGTAAGTGATGTTTGTTTTGACTACATTTACCTGTTGTTTTCCACCATGCTTAGTAACACATTGTCCCATTCTCAAAGGTCTCCAGCCACAAGACATCGGCCTCATTTGGGAGGGCAAAAATTGTCCTCGCTAGCAGGGAGCATTTTTGGATACAGCAGTTTAATGAAATGAGACCAAAACTGCCAGGATACTGCTATAATCCTGTCACCTTATTTTTTTCATCGTCTGGAGAGCCACTGAACAAGCTCTGTGATCTTGTTCAGAAAGTATGTCTTGATTGTGGGATGCCCAGGGGATTCGGCGTTACGGACATCCGGTCCGCCGTTTCGACTTGTGTAAGTCTTCATTTCAAGCGATGTTAATGTGCAATTTCTGATTTGCGAGGTATGTTTTCCTGTGTTGTCTAACTAACTTAGCGATTTCTGATTGGCGACCTGTCTTTTCCGGTTTTGTCTTACTCACTTAGCAGCTTCGGAAGTGCGACGTGTCTTTTCTGGTTTCAGTAGACTAACATAGCAAAGTCGGAGCTGTGACGTCTCATTTCTGGTTTCATTAGACTAACTTAGCAGATTAGGAACTGTGACGTGTGTTTTCTGGTTTCGTCTTAATAACTTAGCAGAGTTGGAACTGTGACGTCTCATTTCTGGTTTCATTAGACTAACTTAGCAGATTAGGAACTGTGACGTGTCTTTTCTGGTTTCATTAGACTAACTTAGCAAAGTCGGAACTGAGACGTGTCATTTCTGGTTTCATTAGACTAATTTATCAGATTAGGAACTGTGACGTGTCTTTTCTGGTTTCATTAGACTAACTTAGCAAAGTCGGAACTGAGATGTGTCATTTCTGGTTTCATTAGACTAATTTAGCAGATTAGGAACTGTGACGTGTCTTTTCTGGTTTCATTTGACTAACTTAGCAAAGTCGGAACTGTGACGTCTCATTTCTGGTTTCATTAGACTAACTTAGCATATTAGGAACTGTGACGTGTCTTTTCTGGTTTCATTAGACTAACTTAGCGGATTAGGAACTGTGACGTGTCTTTTCTGGTTTCATTAGACTAACTTAGCAAAGTCGGAACTGAGACATGTCATTTCTGGTTTCATTAGACTAACTTAGCAGATTAGGAACTGCTAAGTAATTTCTGATTGGCGACGTGTCTTTTCCGGTTTTGCCTTACTCACTTAGCAATTTCTGATTGGCGACGTGTCTTTTCCGGTTTTGCCTTACTGACTTAGCAATTTCTGATTGTCGCTGTGTCTTTTCCGGTGTTGTCTAACTAACTTAGCAATTTCTGATTGGCAATGTGTCTTTTCCGGTTTTGTCTCACTGACTTAGCAATTACGGATTTGCAACATGTCTTTTCTGGTTTTGTCTTAACTTTACTGGCCGTAGTCATCAGTTTATCTATCTTGTTTACAGGTACAGAGAAGCCTGCCCGAAGAGCAGCGCCGACTGGTGGCCCAAATCATGTGCCACAGTGTCGAAACGGCGGACCGGTTTTACGTCGCCGAACCTGAACTGCATGATCTTCACCGTGGTCGCGCTCTACTTAATGATGCCTTGGGCATTGGTAAAAAGAAGGCTACCATGCAGCCAATGAAAAGTAATAAACGTTATTCGAGACGGCTGATTGACTCTGATGAAGATGACTGTCAGGAGGCAGTTGTTTTGTCAGAGCCAGTTCCCAGTCAGCTTTCAATGGAAGTTGTTGCCTGTGAACATGAGGAAGAAGCAGGTAAATGTCAGTTATAGATAATTGTAAAAATAGTAATTATGATGTTAACAATGTATGTCTTTTCAACAGATATTATCTTCATGCCTGTTGATGCTGGAGAAGAAGTGGTCGAGGTCGGACAACAAGAGGGAGAAGTGGAGAGAGATATGGATGAAGTGCAGGAAGATATGGAGCAATGGGAGGCAGATATGGATGAAGGGGAAGAAGATATGCAGGAAGTGGAGAAAGATATGCAGCAATGTGAGAAAGATATGGAGGAAGGGGAAGAATATATGCAGCAATGGCAGAGCGATATGGAGGAAGCAGAGGAAGATCAGGAGGAAGTGGAGAAAGATGAGGAGGAGGAACATAACATTGATTTTAAGTTTGTTATTGATAGTGACAAGGAACAGGAAGTTAACCATGAGGTAAGTCTAAACAATATCTTGTACCAGTAAGGGAAAAAGCATAATGATCTCTGTTGACTGCAATATACTTGCCTATGTAAAACTTGTAATCTGTTAACTTTATTTCATTGATTGATTCGTTGTAAAATAATGCTTACATTGTCCTTGAAATAGGCTATAGGAATTAAAAGAATCCATAAAGGCTTGCTTTATGTTATGTTTGTTTATTAACCCGTGTTTTTTTTTTCATATACAGAAAAAAATAAACAATGTTTGATGGTTAAGCTCCATCTTATAGCGAATGTTTTAACGGGTTTTCAGCTTTTAAAATGTATGTTTTCTAACAGGAAATAATACACCCCAACATACCCCTTATATTTAACGATAAAAAAATGCTCAAAACGTTTTTCTAAATTAACTAAAAAAACTCAACTAAATTAGACTAAATATAATCACTTTGCCAATACATACAAAATTGAACTAACGGGGAAAATATTTTTGTCCCGTCAATTGCTTCGATATCACTGTCAGTCACCGCTCTTTCGAGAATGAACCCAGCATAAATATGCAGATGTAAATAAATATATTTAGCATAGACAAATGTATTATTTGAAATTACTGCTGGTAAAAGAGTACTTACAGACCTAATCACAGTGTACACCTTAAATCCGACAGGAGGAACCAGGGCTCGAACCTGCAACCTTCCAGTTACCAAACGATAGCACTACCCCCTGCGCCACCATCTTCACTTACAGGCTTAAAGCACAGACTGTATGGACTATTTAAATTGAGCAGTGCAACCGTTTGTTGTTCCTTTAACTATATTCGATTTTTGATAATGAACAGGTTGCTATGTCAAGTTAAAAAAGTGGAACAGAGCTCTGGAAGCGGAACAGATACCTACGAGATCAAATGCGGATACAGTATCGCGTTATTCACGCTCACGTGCTGTGTTGCTGATAAACAAGATATAGTTTCAGTTCTGTTGCTTTTATATGGAAATAAATACGATACACAAGACATGATATTAGATTAAAAAATAAAACATTTTAGAAGAGAATGCAACATTACAATTGTTTGAACAACTGTGTCCTCAGGCAGCTCGCGGTGATGTTCGCTGCCGCTTCAGTTCAGTGCGTTACATGACTGCCCCCTACTGATCATGTCTTTCCTGTGTCAATGCATTTTCCGTGTTCACGGGAAATACTGCGGTGTCACGCGAGATCACGTTCCTTCCGGCGCGCAATTTGAATGGCCAGATCTGTAGGTTTTTGAAAAGCATATGTTTAAAGATGATTTTAACAAAAAATAGATTAATAACATTATAAGTGGTCTCGGATTATTGGTGCTGAGTTTGTGCTGAATAAAAGCAAATGTAACACTTTCAATAAATGTTTTTTAGATAGGTGAAATATTTAAAAATGTCAAGGCATGTCAGACTCTCGAAAGTGGCTGAGAGGCCTCAGACTCCAGAGGGTTAAGTGAGAGCCTCAAGACTTTTTATGAGCATTGTGCATGTATAGAAAATGCTTCTAACAGTTAAAACCGGGTTGTAGGATTCTGTGGCCAGTGAATCAGATAGAAAAGTTGAAGAGGAGCCATCTGTGAGTATGAGCGCAAAGCTTGTGTGTGTCTGCATCTCACCGCTTTAACATCTTGAAACCTCTTAAAGGCTTTGATTTCAGATTGCAGCTCATATTTAAATAACACTCATGCATGTTGTCATTTAGTGCAAATACTTCATAAAAGTGCAGTCAAGCTCCATCATCCTGTTGTCATTAATATTTAGGATAGTAAAACTACAGAGTTCAGCAGTTCCTCCAGTGAGGATTTGCCAACACTGGCACCACTACCAGTAAGTGAAAGAATAAAGTTGTTTTCTACAATCGTCATTGATGGAAACATTGTGGATAAAGGATATTTGGCAGTCTAATAGAATGTGTTTACCCATTTTTGTTTTTCATAATCATCCAAATAGGGGAGACGACGAAAGCTGAAATTTGACTCAGAAATTGACAAACTCCTTAAAAAGTGTTTCAAGAAAGATCTAAAGAAAAAATATATAACGTGACAGGGTATGCTTTTGGCTTTTAATGCATCAGTTTAATAAAATGCCTTCAATTGTCTTGGGTGATAACATGCATGTGACTTACAAACTGTAACATGGGTGCAGCCTTCCATCTGCCACACTACACAGTCCAGAATGGAGAACAGACTTATTGATGGACTTTGGCTTTGATCAGTTTACTCTTTGCCTTTAGCAAGCAAGAAAGCCCACTCCTTTTGTTTTAAATATTGTTAGCATGTATAGGGTGGTTGAGCAGCCAGTTGACCTTGGATCTCCAGAGGTTTTTTTCCTCCCTTGTCATCTGGCATTCCATCTTTCATTTGTCTTGGGTGTTGTATTCTCTTATGTATCACATCACCCACCTAAAGCGTCTTTGGGAAACTATGTTGTGGAAGGCATATGCGTATAAATTTGAGTCTCTCGTAAAGCCACTCGATGCAGTGTATATGGTGTAAAACATGTATGTGCAATTTCTAAAATGCATGTGAATTACAGCATTACAGAGCTAAGGTATTGTTTGATTTTTTCAAAACTTTATCCACAGATTAAACGTGTACTCAGAAAAACACCCAATTTACTGAGAGCCACAAGAGAGCGCAGTTTTACGCTCGAAAATATACAGACTAGGCTGAGGAAATTTTGCATGTCCCCATCGGACTTCTATGTAAAGGACTCTTGGAATTGAGGTAATGGGAGTTAAACATTCTTTCTCACATAATCTAACTGGACTCCACTGGTATTTCATACTGTTCTATGTGGCTTGGCACTTGAGAGTCTCATTATGTTTACAATGTTGATATTCTAAGTATTCCACTCACAAAATACAATTTGCTAACCCTTCCAATATTTGCATTTTAATCTATAAATCTTTCAAGTGTGCCATAGAAATCACTGTGTTCCTATGAATGAATACAAATCACTGACACACATTGTATGAAATGTCTGCGCTCTATATATATGCTTTTGTTCCATAAGTACTGGGCTTGTTGTATATCTACAGTGAAGGTAATTACAAATAATTACTTATTGCATCATAGAGGCTATTTGGTGTTGTTGCATTTAAATGACATCTCATGGATAATTGGTATTAGTATCTCTAGGTGATTTGTTTGTCTGTAAACTGTTCCAGGTCCATGTATTTGCACCTTGTTCCCTTAAAGCATTGCCAGACATTCCCAGAATGTACCTAATTTTAGCAATACTTTTGCCTGTTCCCATAGGAGAAATGGCCCCCAAGGAGAAATACAAATGCCCTATCTGCAAGGTGCCATATGTTGCTGTTCGACAACATTTAATAAAATACCACCATGTCACAAACAAAACAGAACTACAACTACTACTAAGATACACCTGTTCAGTGTAAGTATGTTGGTATATATTGTGATGGTGATCCATGAAATTCTAAATGGACTGCATTTATATAGAGGTTTTTTCTACTCTTACGGGTACCAAAGCGCTTTACAATTTTACACCTCACATTCACACACCAGTGGCAGAGGCTGCCATGCAAGGCACCAACCTGCACACCGGTAGCAATTTGGGGTTCAGTGTCTTGCTCAAGGACGCTTTGATGGGGACAGGAGGAACCAGGGCTCAAACCAGCAACCCTCTAGTTGGCGTACGATAGCACTACCTCCTGCACCACCAGCTTCCCCAAATTAGTGCTTTGTGGATTCATTCTGGATTCTTTTAGTTTCAGAGGCAGGCTGAACTGTCCAGTCTGCAAGATGAGAAACCTTGCAAGGCTGGATAAGCACCTGCAAAATGTCCACACTAATGTTGAGGTCAGTCAGTGTTCATGGTTTAAAGGGACCTATGCCTTTTCCTCCCATCTGATGGGTCTACTAGAACAGATTCACCCACAAATAAACAAAAATAAAATATTTAAAGGTTATGGTTTTAAATTTGCTTGTCTGTGCTCCTAGTGATGCATATTTATGCAGTTTATTGAATGTAGATGTCATCTGTTTCTTTTTTTTTTTTTGCTGTTTTGTATTGTCCCTATGATGTAGTAAAGCATCACAAAACACCCATGTAACATGCCTTGGAGTGACTATGTTTTGAAAGGTGCTGTATAAAAATGTATTGGCATTGCTGCCATATTTACATGCCATTCCAGAAAGAACAACAGCTTGTGATGTGGAAGGCTAAACAGCTGGCTAATTTAAAAGCCCTGGCTGACCTTAGACGCTCGGATCCCCAGCCTTCGATGGTCAGTCTGCTGGATGTAAGGTCAGCACTGGTACCTAGCAGTGGTGAGGAGGAGGAGGAGGAGGATGGAGGAACCAACAATGAAAGTGAAAATGAAGCTCCACAGCAGATGAGGAAACCTAGCATCCCACACCAGTGCCGACAATGCCAGCAACTGCACTTAAAAATCCGCAATCTAAAATTAAAATTAAAATATTTGAGGGGCAAAAATACCCAACAACGACCATCACCCCCATCTTCCAAACGGAAGAAATATGAGCGGCAGATGAACCATCCAGCCAACCTCCCTGCATTTGGTACGAATTGTGTGCTATAGACTTTGGCACATAGGTGTCATTAGATCAGATGACTTTATATTTAGTCCCTCTGCCAATCTTCCTTTATTTCTTTATCTGATACAGAAAAGGTCCTGAACCTGTGGTTTCAGCACATTAGTAGTGATGGAAAAAAACAACTTGACAATGCCAAACAGCGTGTCCAGCATGTCCGCTCCTGGGTATATTACATGACGGACAATCAAGTGCCTTCGTTGACACTTTCATTTTTAGAAAAAAGAGAGAAGCTAATTCAGTGAGTGACTTCTATTATGTTTCTGTTATATATTATTTAACAATGGAATATTGAGTGGGTGCTTTATGTCGTTTCCCCATTAGATGGACACACAGTCTTGAGCGGCTGGCTGTGACAAGCCATCGGATCCGCATAGGAAATGTGGGGTGCTTTTTAAAGTTCTTAATTGATGTGCAACTGCCAGAGGTCAAAGCTCCTCGCAAGTACTTGCAGGGAGCTTTGTTTACACTGCAGGCAGAGGCAAAAAAAACAAAAACGTGATTTGCAGACACACAGGCAAGAGGTGCGGATCCATAAATCAAGTAAGTTTCACATGCTTAATTCCAGTAACCTGATACAAATGACTATCCCTTCCAATATTTGCGGGCACCGTATGATGGCATGGTGGCACGGGTAAAGTTAGGTTTGGGAGTTGGGGTCAGGGAAAGGGGTTTTAGGGTTAGGATAAGGATTGGGGTTGGGGCAGTGGATTTAGGGTTAGGGCAGGGGATTTGGAATTGGGGTTAGGGCTGGGATGGGGGTTTAGGGTTAGGGAATGACCCCAAGGAGGCACTGGCCTACTTCATACCATCTAGTGCCCACCCCTTTGCATCCCATCCCCTGGCATCGCTGCCAAAAATGTTTTAATTTTGCCCACTGGGCTAGGGCCTCGTGGGTGCGGGGTGGGGCTCGGGGCTCCGGGGGGCCCGCTAATGGGGTGGGGGCCTCGTCCGTGCCGGGGGGGCCGGTCTCCCCCTGGGCGCCCCTTCCCATGTGGGACTGACTGGGGTGTCGCTCTGGGAGCCTCTGGGCATGCTGGCCTCTGGGGGGAGGGCACCGGGCCAGGGTATGGAGGGTATAGGTCCCAGGTCAGTCTGTCTGGTGAGTGTAGGTGTTTGTGTGAGAGCGGCTCGTCAGCGAGGCCTTCGCAGATGAGGCTCCAGATACCCCCCTCGGGTTGGGGCGGGGGTGCTGCGGCGGGGGGGGTAGCACCCCCGTGGGCGTTGGCGCCGCGCATCCGGGCGCGTCGTGCTGGATGCCTGCTGCCCTGCTGCATTACCACCTATTCCCCCACAGCCCCCTACAGCCCACACCCACCTACACCACACTCCATATAGGTACTGGGGGGTGATCAGCTAGTCACCCCCCCATCTCTTTTAATTCCACTTTAGACACCACACCCACAACACCACACTGCATCACACAGAGGGAAGGGGGGGGTGACTAGCCACTCACCCCCCTCTGTATTATTTTAATTGCACTTTAGACATACATTCATGTCACACCACTCTTTCACATAGGGCATTGGAGGGTGGGGGGAGCTGTGCAGGTCCTGGGTCGGCTGCCAAAGCAGCCCACAGCTGGACAGCGCGGCTCCCTTCCCCTCTATTTTAACTCCACTTTAGACATTGAGGGCCTGTGGGGGCTGGGGGGGGAGGACCGCAGCTCTGGCTGGGGTATCCATCCCCCACTTGTGTCCCCTCCACATTTTAACTGCACCCTAGCTCCACACACACACTCATTCCCACTGACCAAGGGGGGTGGTGGGCGGACCGGGGGAGTTGGGGGATGGCGGGGGCGGCGGGTGTTGGCTGGCGGGCCCGGGTGCGGGGCGGCGGCGTCCGCGGGGGGCTGCCGGCCTTCGGCGGGGGGCCGCTAGCCTGCGACCTGGGGGGTGGGGGAACAGCATCTGGAGCCGTCCACTGGACAATTCCAGGGCATCTGCTGTTGGGCCTCGAGATGAGTGTGTGCGTGTGGGTGTGCGTGTCTGTGTGTGTATCTGGTGTGTGGGCGTGCGTGTCTGTGTGTGTATCTGGTGAGGGTGTGCGTGTTGGGCGTGCGTGTTTGTATGTGTGTATCCGGTGAGTATGCATGCTCTGTTTGTCTGCATGTATGGCCTGGGACGGGGGAGCACGTCGGTGTTGGGGTGGTGCGGGTGTGGTGGGGTGTGAGTGTTAGGTGAATGTGGGTATCTGGGTATGAATGGCTCGTCGGCGATGCCGGCGCAGATGAGGCCCCAGACACCTCCTTGGGTTGGGGCGGGGGGGCGCTGCGGCGGGGGGCGGGGGTGTCCCCCTGGGTGTTGGCGCCGCGCGTCCGGGCGTGCCTTGCCTGGCGCCCGCTGCCCTGCGGCACTGTGGGCTGTCGCCGCGCGCCCCCCCCTGCCGGCCCGCATCCACCTACACCACACATAGGTAATGTGGGGTGATCAGCTATTCACCCCTCATCTTACACATTAGACACCACATCTAGACATCACACCGCACCACACAGAGGGAAGGGGGGGCGATTAGCCACTCATCCCCCCCTCATTATCTTAACTGCATTTTAGACATACATCCACGTCACACCACTCATCCACATAGGGCCTTGGAGGGCGGGGGGAGCTGTGCAGATCCTGGGTCGGCTGCTTCTGCAGCCCGCAGCTAGACTGCACAGCTCCCTTCCCCTCTATTTTAACTCCACTATAGACACTTAGGGCTTGGGGGGGGCGATGGGTGTCTTTTCCCCATATGCTCCCCCATATCTCAACGACACCTTAGTTCACACACATGTACACCATCAATGATCAAGGTGGGTGGGGGGCGGTTGGGGGGGGGGCGGGGTGAGGGGTCCTGGGTGTGGCGGGGGTGGCGGGCGCCGGCGGGTGGGCTCGGGGGTGGGGCGGCCGCATCTGTGGGGCGCTGCCGGTCTCAGGCGGGGTGCCCGCTCGCCTGCGATCTGGGGGGGTGGGGAACATCCTCTGGGCCGTCCACTGGGCAAGTCCAGGGCATCTGCTGCCGGGCTTCAAAGACGAGCAGGTGTGATTGGGAGTGTGTGTCTGAGTGTGTGTATGAGTGCGTGCATGGATCGGTGTGCCTGCATGTTTGTCCTGGTACGGGGAGCACGTGGATGATGGGGCGGTGTGGGGGTGGCAGTGAGGGGACTTGGGGGAGGGAGGGTGCGGGGGCTGGGGAGGGAGGGTTGGGATCTGGGTGGGGGGTGGTGGGGCTGGGGTATCCAGGGGCGGGTGTGCTTGGTGGCTCTCGGGGCGTCCCCCTGGTCCCCCGGGTGGGGGTTCTTGGGGGGGGGCGGGTCTCCCCGGGGCTGGCGGGGCCCCCGCGGGGTGTGCGGGTGCTCCGGGCTCCGGGTTCCATCCGTGCCTGCGTGGCCGGCCCCCGGGGGGGCCGGCGCGCTACCGCCTGTGGCCGTGGGGTTCCTGCCTCGTGCTTGCCGGTGGGGGGCGCCCGGTGCCTCCTTCCCTGCCTTCCTTGGGTGGGCGCGCAGCCTTCCGGTGGCGGGGGCCCGGGTACCTGGCCACTGTGGGGCGGCTGGGTCCGTGACCCGTCGGGGCTCTCGCGGCCGTCTGGGGGCCCCGGGGCGGCGTTGTTGTGGCCTCGCACACACACTGGGAATCATTCCATGTTAACCTGCACACTCATACATACACTCACAACACACAAACATACACACATACACATATGCGTACACACACACATGCACGTACTTATGCACACGCACACACATACACTTAGAACGCACACACATACACTTAGAACGCACACACACATAGACATGCACGCACACGCACACACATGAGCGCCTGGGGCTCTCTTCCCCTATTTTATCCCTCTTTCCCCTTGTCTGGGTGTGTGTGTGTGAGAGTGTGTGTGGGGGTTGGTGTGTGGCTTCCACTCCCTCCTCTCGGATGCGGATGCGGGTACGACAATGTTTGGACGGTGTTCCTGGTGGTCTGCTTGTGCCTACTGTATATATTTATTTTCTTTCGTTGGTATTGACGTGTTTGGTTCCAGGAGCGGATACTGGCACAGGCACGGTCCCATGTCGTGGCGGTACCACTGGTTTCTTTGTGTGTATACTGTTTGTGTGTGTCCCTGGATCTTATCTTTCAGATACAGCAGCTGGTGTGATGATACGGTGTAAAGCAGCAAGATGCAGAAGCTGTCCTCATCACTCTTTCCTTTTTTGTTCTATTGTTTGTTATGTATTATTTCTCTTTCCCTGTCTCTCTCTCTCTCTCTCTGACCCCCCTCCTTATTTTATTTTTATTATGCATTTATTTATTTTACTGTCTCTCACCCCTTTCTCTCCTTTCTCACTTTCTCTCTTTTTTTTTTTTTTTTTTTTTTTTTTCCCACTAACCCCCCCTGTCAGCTCCGGCTTTGTGGCGCAATGACATATAACTGATTAATAAAGAGTATACCTCAAGTAACAAGAGGAGCTTAAATCCGAAGCTCCACTTGTTAAAATAAAAGTGTTGGCACAATAAGGCACCCAGACTAACATCCTGCTTGCTAAACTGCCGACACGACAGGGGGAAGGAAAAAAAAAAAAAAATTTTGCCCACTGGGCCTTAACTAATACCTTTCTTTCCTTTCCCTTCCAGGGTTTTTTTTATGGCGTCTCCAGGACTTTTTGGTAAGTAAATGTAGGTAGGACACTTTAATTAATTGTTGCCAACTAGGCTTTCAGATTTTATTTCCCCACTAGGGCTTGATATGTCTCCACGACATAAAGACAATAAGGAACCATCCATCCAGTCATCCATTTAAAGTTGCCTTACTAGGCCTTAGAAATACCTCACTAGGTTTTATAAATTGCCCACTGGGCCTTATGAATTGTGGGACCCTTCACAATTCAAATGTGCCTTACTAGGCCTCAGAATATCCCTCACTGGGGTTTATAATATGCCCACTGGGCTTTAAAGGTCGCGGAACTGGTCAAGTTTCGACGCGTTTCGGGCTGCCTTGCCCTCATCAGGAAACTGGCGAAAATACTCTAATTTTTATCAATGGGATGCCCCTTAGGCCTTGATCCCATGCACGGTGCCCACTAGGCCTCAAATACATCTGTGCTTTAAATATTGCCCACTAGGCTTTAGGTGTTGCACTGTCGGCTCCGGCCGTTCAAATGAATCTCTGCACTGCAGGTCCTTATATAGTTAGTGGGGGAAGCCCCGCCCCCTGCTCGGCAACTGCCGCTTAAATTTCTAAATATTTTTTGGGGTATGATCCTTCCCATGACGGTGATTAATCCTTCCTTTTTTATCCTTTTTTAGGTGTTCCCGTGTTCCAGAGGTAAGTGTGTCCAGGTAAGTAAACTTTTTTTGTTGTTGTATTTGTTTAAATCTTGTGCAGCTAACTGATGTTTCCAAGGGGATGGGGGGAGGCGGGCGGGCACCGTATGATGGCATGGTGGCACGGGCAAAGTTAGGTTTGGGAGTTGGGGTCAGGGAAAGGGGTTTTAGGGTTAGGATAAGGATTGGGGTTGGGGCAGTGGATTTAGGGTTAGGGCAGGGGATTTGGAATTGGGGTTAGGGCTGGGATGGGGGTTTAGGGTTACGGTTAGGTTTTTGTGGTTAAAGCGGTTAGGGTTAGGTTTGAGGGTATGGGGCAAGCCCCAAAGTCTGTGCACGAAGGCAACAGTTGGGCGCGGGCCTATCTGGGTCGATCCCCCCAGTCCATGACCCCAGCCTTCCCACAAATCGGGGTAATCCATAATTGCCCTCTGAAATTTAAACATCGCCTCTCCAAATTTGTTTTCAGGGAACGGCGACAGCGAGGACAAGACGACTCCAGGTAAGTATCACCGCACCGAGCAGCAGCCCCGGAGGGACCTTTGGAGCAGCGACGCCACCAACAGGTAAGTATTGCCGTATCCAGTGACCATACATCAGGTTCACTTATGTCCAAATGACCTTATATCAGGGTACATAATTGCCTTTAACTGCCCTCTCCTTTTCAGGGACTTACGTGGCTCCCCCTAGCGTACTTCCTGTGGCATGGCCGCGAACTCCTCGGGCCCCCCGGAGGCACCACCCGGCGCCGCAATCCCCCCCCCAGAGGTCAATCCAAATCCATCCTCCATCAGCACAGTCCCGATCCATCCAATTACTCCCATGCCACAAAACACATCCTTCCTCCTCAAGGTTCAGAGGGAAATGAATGGGATTTCAGCAGGCAGACTTCCTTTTATAGGGGGTACAATGACACTCCAAATTAGGGTTATGACCTAGGCCAAAATAGGCCTTAGGGTTAGGTCAGGGGCATAGTTGGGCCCTAGGCAAGAATGGCCTTAGGGTCAAAGGTTAAGTTTAGGGCCTAGGGGTGGTTTAGGCCATATTACTTTAACTAAATTTTGGTTGGCCGTGATCTGTCCAACAATAAGGCTCAAGATCAGGCTCCTACACGTGTTTCAGGTTGCCACACCTTCATCAGGGAACCGGCAAAAAATTATTGGGCCGAAATAGGCCTTGAGGCTGGCGGTACAGGCGCTGAGAGGATTAAGTGCAATGACCCAGATGGCACTGGCAGGGTAGGTTTGAGGGTATGGGGCAAGCCCCAAAGTCTGTGCACGAAGGCAACAGTTGGGCGCGGGCCTATCTGGGTCGATCCCCCCAGTCCATGACCCCAGCCTTCCCACAAATCGGGGTAATCCATAATTGCCCTCTGAAATTTAAACATCCCCTCTCCAAATTTGTTTTCAGGGAACGGCGACAGCGAGGACAAGACGACTCCAGGTAAGTATCACCGCACCGAGCAGCAGCCCCGGAGGGACCTTTGGAGCAGCGACGCCACCAACAGGTAAGTATTGCCGTATCCAGTGACCATACATCAGGTTCACTTATGTCCAAATGACCTTATATCAGGGTACATAATTGCCTTTAACTGCCCTCTCCTTTTCAGGGACTTACGTGGCTCCCCCTAGCGTACTTCCTGCGGTATGGCCGCGAACTCCTCGGGCCCCCCGGAGGCACCACCCGGCGCCGCAATCCCCCCCCAGAGGTCAATCCAAATCCATCCACAATCACCATAGTCCCGATTCATCCAATTCCTCCCATACCACAAAGCACATCCTTCCTCCTCAAGGATCAGAGGGAAATGAATGAGGCTGCAGCATGGGGACGTCCTTTTATAGGGGGTACAATGACACTCCAAATTATGGTTAGGGTTATGGTTAGGGGTTATGGTTAGGGGTTAGGGTTAGAGGTGAGGTCAGGGGTTTAGGGTTAGGGAAAGGGTTTGGGGTTAGGGATGGGGCCCCTAGGCTTCCTCCACGGAAGCTAAGTTAAGTTTGGGGATAGGGTTGTGGTTTAGGATTAGGGATATAGATGGGGTTAAAAAACCCCGGGGGCCTGTGACCCCAGCATCCCAGGGCCACAGGCAATGCACTGGCCAATCCGGGTCCATCCATGATTCCACCCGCTTACATGCACATCCCCGACTGGGGCTTAAGTTAATTAAATATAACTAATTTTGTTTTACAGGGGCGACGGAGCAGAAGATCCAGGAGAGCCGAAGACACCAGGTAAGTGACCCGGAGGAGCAAAGGAGGAGCGACGACACAGACAGGTAAGTGCTATTCTTCTATTAACTAAATACTATAATTATCTCCTATACTTTAGCTCGGACGTGGCCCTTCGAACACACGCCGGCCCAGGAGGTAAGTTCCCTACACTAAATACTATAACTAATTATCTCCTATACTTTAGCTCGGACGTGGCCCTTCGAACACACGCCGGCCCAGGAGGTAAGTACCCTACACTAAACTCTATATATTATCATCTCCTATACTCTAGCTCGGACGTGGCTGACCAAACCAACGCCGGCTCAGGAGGTAAATACCCTACACTAAACCCTACATATAATCATCTCCTATACTAGCTCGGACGTGGCCCACCAAACCTACGCCGGCTCAGGAGGAAAGTACCCTACACTAAACACTAAATATCATCTCCTATACTAGCTCGGACGTGGCCCACCAAACCTACGCCGGCTCAGGAGGTAAGTAATCTAAATTCCCTGTCTCGGGTTCTATCCTAACTAAGGTTATATCCTAACTAAGGTTTTACGTGCCTGACTAAGGCTTGTCGTCCCCACTAGGGTTGTAGCGCCGCCCTGTGTCCGGTGCCGGCGCAGCTCCCGGTGTCCCCCGGAGGCACATCCCAGTGCCGGTGACCCCCCAAGGTCAATCCACTGCCATCCTATCCAATTGAGTGGCAAATAGGGTTAGGGTTAGGGTTAGGGTTAGGGGTTAGGGGTTAGGGTTAGGGTTAGGGTTAGGGGTTAGGGTTAGAGGTTAGGGTTAGGGTTAGGGGTTAGGGGTTAGGGTTAGGGGTTAGGGGTTAGGGGTTAGGGGTTAGGGTTAAGGGTTAGGGTTAGGGTTAGGGTTAGGGTTAGGTGTAAGTAGTTCTATCTCGATGACTCTCCCCACTCTGTCTGACGACTAGAGCAGTTTGGTATAGAGAGCCAAAGGCAATGCACGGGCCGGCGCTTGTCACTCTATTCCCAGGGTCCAGTAATCACGTTCATTGCATACTTCATGAGTCACCACGGTGTCTAAATAACGTAAAAGTTTTTAGAGTATTAGGTTAAGGTTTATTTTGTTGTCAATATACATTACGGTTAACTAGGTTAACATGATTTATTAAATGTTGAAGGCTTGGATCCGAAAGTGTTAGGCCTGTTTTTAAAGGTTAAGTTTAGGCATATATCCCGATTGGTTAGGTTTAGAGAGAGACAAAGGTTAAGGTTAATTTAGTTAACTGTAATCTTAGGGTTATTGCCTAAACCTAAACTAAATTAGTTCTTTTGACTGCCTAAGTGGTTAAGGTTAGAAAATGACTAAGGTTGAGGCTAGTTAAAAGTTAGGTTTAGGTCATAAGAAGGGTAAGTAGATTTGAAGTTTTTAGATTGAAGTTAGGGTTAGGGTTAGGGTTAGGGGTTAGGGTTAGGGGAAAATAAAAGCTAGACATGGGGGTTGTTTTGGGGTTAGGGCTGAGGATTGGGGTAAGGGCTTGGAAATTGTGGTGGGGGTAGAGAATGGGGGATAGGTAAAGAATAGGGGTAGGAGTTCTGGTTTGGGGAAAGGGTTAAGTTTAGGGGTCGGAGGTTGGTAGGGGGTTAGGGCAGGGTCTGGGGTTGGAGTTAGGTTTTATGGTTAGGGAAGTGGTTTGGGGTCAGGGTTTGGAGTGTTTTAGGGTTAGGGAAGTGGATTGGGGTTAAGGTTAAGTTTAGGGACCGGAGGTGGACTTGGGGTTAGGGCAGGAATAGGGTTGGAGTTGTGGTTTGGGGTTAGAGCCTGGAGTTTGGGATTAGGGTTAGGGGTTAGGTAAGGGTTAAGTTTTGGGGACCGGAAGTGGGTAGGGGGTTAGGTTAGGACTTTAGGGTTAGGGAAGGGGTTGGGGAAAGGGTTTGGAGGCCCCCATGCTACCTGGAATGCACTGGCCATCTGATACCGTCAACTCGACCCGGTCCCCCCAATCTGAGGGGATATGAAGTGCCCGAAAACTTATCTTTAGGGTTAGGGTTAGGGTTAGGGTTAGGGTTAGGGTTAGGGGTTAGGGTTAGGGTTAGGGTTAGGTGTAAGTAGTTCTATCTCGATGACTCTCCCCACTCTGTCTGACGACTAGAGCAGTTTGGTATAGAGAGCCAAAGGCAATGCACGGGCCGGCGCTTGTCACTCTGTTCCCAGGGTCCATTAATCACGTTCATTGCATACTTCATGAGTCACCACGGTGTCTAAATAACGTAAAAGTTTTTAGAGTATTCGGTTAAGGTTTATTTTGGTGTCAATATACATTACGGTTAACTAGGTTAACATGATTTACTAAATGTTAAAGGCTTTGGTCCAAAAGTGTTAGGCCTGTTTTTAAAGGTTAAGTTTAGGCATATATCCTGATTGGTTAGGTTTAGAAAGAGACAAAGGTTAAGGTTAATTTAGGGTTAGGGTTAGGGTTAGGGTTAGGGTTAGGGGTTAGGGGTTAGGGTTAGGGTTAGGGTTAGGTGTAAGTAGTTCTATCTCGATGACTCTCCCCACTCTGTCTGACGACTAGAGCAGTTTGGTATAGAGAGCCAAAGGCAATGCACGGGCCGGCGCTTGTCACTCTATTCCCAGGGTCCAGTAATCACGTTCATTGCATACTTCATGAGTCACCACGGTGTCTAAATAACGTAAAAGTTTTTAGAGTATTAGGTTAAGGTTTATTTTGTTGTCAATATACATTACGGTTAACTAGGTTAACATGATTTATTAAATGTTGAAGGCTTGGATCCGAAAGTGTTAGGCCTGTTTTTAAAGGTTAAGTTTAGGCATATATCCCGATTGGTTAGGTTTAGAGAGAGACAAAGGTTAAGGTTAATTTAGTTAACTGTAATCTTAGGCAGTCAAAAGAACTAATTTAGTTTAGGTTTAGGCAATAACCCTAAGTGGTTAAGGTTAGAAAATGACTAAGGTTGAGGCTAGTTAAAAGTTAGGTTTAGGTCATAAGAAGGGTAAGTAGATTTGAAGTTTTTAGATTGAAGTTTAGTTTAAAGTTTAGATTTAAGTTTAGATTGAAAAGGTTTACGGTTTTAAAAGAATTGTGGGACACCTCATCAGTGGTGTACCTCGAGATCATCGGGTGTTTCACCATTTACCACCAGACACCCTCACTCGAAGGCAGGACCCCGGGGTGATCAAGTCCCGGGGCGTGTCCCATAGCCAATTTAGGGTTATGGTTAGGCTAAGCCTGGCATTAACAGCTAAAGGTGGTTAATTGGATCTTTTAAGAGAATTTATTTTGGTCTGTGCCAAGCTTTAAGTTTTGTTTAAAATTATTGGTTTTGGAATTGAACGGTAAGTATTTTGGCTAAAATGGTTACATCTAAAGGTAAGTTTGCGAAGGTAAGTGTTTAGCGATTTAAAGTTAAGCTAAAATTATGTAAGGCAGAATCAAACATATGTGGTGCAAAAATGTGCTGTTGTATGAGTGGGGCTAACCCCCATAGAAGACTTGGCCACGTTTAAGGTCTTTGACGCCATAGACCACCACATCCCACGTGCTGTCCAAGTGGACCTGGGAGGGCCGTATACTTACCCCTTGTTCAGGTTAACAGATTGCTTGTTGACACCGTAAGGTTACCACAATCTGCCCAGACAAGGTTGAGAAAGTGAGTCTCCTATGAAGAGGTCTGGTCAAGTCCGCAAGAAAAGGAGAACAAGCAGACACCCAGGGAACTGGATGTGGAGCAGACTCCCGGCCCGACCAGAGTCCAAGAAGAATCTTACTGATGGTTCTAGTAGGATGAGGGTCTCCTGGAGGGTCCAAGGAAATAGCCTTCAAAAAGGCCTTGGAGATTGTGCTCAAGGTCCTGATGAGGATCTGGAAGTCTCGAAGGTCTAAATGATGATTCGTGACGACGGGGTGTGTGCAAGAAGGTCCAGGGCCAAGTGGGTACTCTATAATGGGAACCCGGCTTTTCGCTCGTGGTGGGGGAAAAAAAATAAATAATAAGGAAGAATAATAAAGACTTACCGTGTAAGTAGATAGAGGAGGTCGAGACGAGTCCGGTGGTATGCTTTCTATCTCGATCGGACTTACGGAAGGCGAGATATTCGCGTGTAAAGAAAGTTTCCATCGACCAAGTGCATTATGGGTAAAAGTCCTGGGTGGGCGTGGCTAAAATAATTATGCATAATGGTGCATTATGGGTAAAAATCCTTGATGGGCGTGGTTAAAATAATTATGCATTCAGGTGCATTATGGGTAAAAAGAACAAAATTGAAACCGCGAGTGAAAACACTCGTGAAATTCATGGGGTTCCGGCCGAGATGAAGGCCGGGTCATGGATTTTCGGATCCGCCGGTGAGACCTCGTCTCCCATGGGGCCTCTTGGGGCCTCCTTTGTGAAATTAATACTGGTTATACTATGGTTGTAGTAGAATCCATTATTGGTCGATTCAAGATTGACTCACCAATTGGAGTCTCGGCCAGGGAAGACTACGTCCTGTTGAAGGAAAACCCTGACAAACCTTCAGGGTTAAGATTAGAGAATGCAGGGCTTTAAGATATAGGGTTCCAGACAAGGAATAGAGGTTCCAAAAAGAACATGGGTTCCAGACAGGAATTAGGCCAAGGGATCCAGGTTAGGGCTCCAGATAGGCGATAGCCCAGGGGTTCCGGATTGCGGTTGGGATTCCAGACAGGAATTAGGCTTTAGGTTTCCCTAGTTGTTATGGCTAAGGTGTAAGGGTTAGAGTTTGGGTTCCTAAGGTGTAAGGGTTATAGTATGGGTTTCTAAGGTGTAATGGTTAGGGTTATGGTTCCTAAGAGGTTAAGGTTATAGTATGGGTTCCTAAGAGGTTAGGGTTAGAATGAGGTATCTGGATCAGGTTAAAAAGAGCCAAATTAAGGTGTTAAATTTAGGTTTAGGCAATGTCCTCAGTTTTTTAGGTTTAGGCATTATTGCCGAGGTTATGGTTTAGGATTAGGCAAAATCTCTCGTTTTTTAGGGGTTAGGCATTGACCCTCAAAGTCTTAGGTTTAGGCATTGTAACTACGAGTAAATTAGGGGCCGGAAGTTGTAAACCTGGTTAATCTCCCACTTAAATATTTTAGACTATTTAAGTTACCGATCCAGAGTGGAGATGGATCAGGGGCTGGAAGTTGCGTACCGGGTTAGGTCTCAACAACAACCTTGCCGGGGTAGGCAAGCCCTGCTCACATCAAACCCCTCCAGTTCCTAATCTCCTACTTGAATATTTTAGACTATTTAAGTTACCGATCCAGAGTGGAGATGGATCAGGGTCTGGAAGTTGCGTACCGGGTTAGGTCTCAACAACAACCTTGCCGGAGTAGGCAAGCCCTGCTCACATCAACCCCCTCCAGATCCTAATCTCCTACTTAAATATTTTAGACTATTTAAGTTACCGATCCAGAGTGGAGATGGATCAGGGGCTGGAAGTTGCGTACCGGGTTAGGTCTCAATCAACAACCTTGCCGGAGTAGGCAAGCCCTGCTCACATCAAACCCCTCCAGATCCTAATCTCCTACTTAAATATTTTAGACTATTTAAGTTACCGATCCAGAGTGGAGATGGATCAGGGGCTGGAAGTTGCGTACCGGGTTAGGTCTCAATCAACAACCTTGCCGGAGTAGGCAAGCCCTGCTCACATCAAACCCCTCTAGCTCCTAGTCTCCTACTTAAATATTTTAGACTATTTAAGTTACCGATCCAGAGTGGAGATGGATCAGGGGCTGGAAGCTGCGTACCGGGTTAGGTCTCAACAACAACCTTGCCGGAGTAGGCAAGCCCTGCTCACATCAAACCCCTCTAGCTCCTAGTCTCCTACTTAAATATTTTAGACTATTTAAGTTACCGATCCAGAGTGGAGATGGATCAGGGGCTGGAAGCTGCGTACCGGGTTAGGTCTCAACAACAACCTTGCCGGAGTAGGCAAGCCCTGCTCACATCAAACCCCTCTAGCTCCTAGTCTCCTACTTAAATATTTTAGACTATTTAAGTTACCGATCCAGAGTGGAGATGGATCAGGGGCTGGAAGCTGCGTACCGGGTTAGGTCTCAACAACAACCTTGCCGGAGTAGGCAAGCCCTGCTCACATCAAACCCCTCTAGCTCCTAGTCTCCTACTTAAATATTTTAGACTATTTAAGTTACCGATCCAGAGTGGAGATGGATCAGGGTCTGGAAGTTGCGTACCGGGTTAGGTCTCAACAACAACCTTGCCGGAGTAGGCAAGCCCTGCTCACATCAAACCCCTCTAGCTCCTAGTCTCCTACTTAAATATTTTAGACTATTTAAGTTACCGATCCAGAGTGGAGATGGATCAGGGGCTGGAAGTTGCGTACCGGGTTAGGTCTCAACAACAACCTTGCCGGAGTAGGCAAGCCCTGCTCACATCGAACCCCTCTAGCTCCTAAATAGATCAGAGAGGGACGTGGGAAATCCCATTTTTGGTTATTAAAGGTAAGTAAACAGATTTAGTTATTATATTATATAGATTAGAGGTAGTGATGTATATTTAAGGTAAGTAAATTGATATAGTAATTATTTATAGAACCAGGTTAGGAATGAATCAGAGACTTGGAAGTAGCGGACCGGGTTAGGTCTCAACAACAACCCCGCCGGGTTAGGCGTGCTCTGCTCCCATTGCTCCTCTCAAACTCGTCACTAGAGCAGAAAGGGGCATGGAAAATCCCTGACCATGGATTCTAATAAATTCTATTTTATTGGTGATCAGAAGTTTGCAAAGAAGATCCATTGAACCAGCTAGATGGACATAGGCGGAGTAGCCCTTCTACCACCCACCGGTCCAACAGACCGGGTCGTGATTATATGCGGCTGCCCATGGGAATGGTTGTCCGAAGGCACTGGCGGGTTAGGTGTAAGTAGTTCTATCTCGATGACTCTCCCCACTCTGTCTGACGACTAGAGCAGTTTGGTATAGAGAGCCAAAGGCAATGCACGGGCCGGCGCTTGTCACTCTATTCCCAGGGTCCAGTAATCACGTTCATTGCATACTTCATGAGTCACCACGGTGTCTAAATAACGTAAAAGTTTTTAGAGTATTAGGTTAAGGTTTATTTTGTTGTCAATATACATTACGGTTAACTAGGTTAACATGATTTATTAAATGTTGAAGGCTTGGATCCGAAAGTGTTAGGCCTGTTTTTAAAGGTTAAGTTTAGGCATATATCCCGATTGGTTAGGTTTAGAGAGAGACAAAGGTTAAGGTTAATTTAGTTAACTGTAATCTTAGGCAGTCAAAAGAACTAATTTAGTTTAGGTTTAGGCAATAACCCTAAGTGGTTAAGGTTAGAAAATGACTAAGGTTGAGGCTAGTTAAAAGTTAGGTTTAGGTCATAAGAAGGGTAAGTAGATTTGAAGTTTTTAGATTGAAGTTTAGTTTAAAGTTTAGATTTAAGTTTAGATTGAAAAGGTTTACGGTTTTAAAAGAATTGTGGGACACCTCATCAGTGGTGTACCTCGAGATCATCGGGTGTTTCACCATTTACCACCAGACACCCTCACTCGAAGGCAGGACCCCGGGGTGATCAAGTCCCGGGGCGTGTCCCATAGCCAATTTAGGGTTATGGTTAGGCTAAGCCTGGCATTAACAGCTAAAGGTGGTTAATTGGATCTTTTAAGAGAATTTATTTTGGTCTGTGCCAAGCTTTAAGTTTTGTTTAAAATTATTGGTTTTGGAATTGAACGGTAAGTATTTTGGCTAAAATGGTTACATCTAAAGGTAAGTTTGCGAAGGTAAGTGTTTAGCGATTTAAAGTTAAGCTAAAATTATGTAAGGCAGAATCAAACATATGTGGTGCAAAAATGTGCTGTTGTATGAGTGGGGCTAACCCCCATAGAAGACTTGGCCACGTTTAAGGTCTTTGACGCCATAGACCACCACATCCCACGTGCTGTCCAAGTGGACCTGGGAGGGCCGTATACTTACCCCTTGTTCAGGTTAACAGATTGCTTGTTGACACCGTAAGGTTACCACAATCTGCCCAGACAAGGTTGAGAAAGTGAGTCTCCTATGAAGAGGTCTGGTCAAGTCCGCAAGAAAAGGAGAACAAGCAGACACCCAGGGAACTGGATGTGGAGCAGACTCCCGGCCCGACCAGAGTCCAAGAAGAATCTTACTGATGGTTCTAGTAGGATGAGGGTCTCCTGGAGGGTCCAAGGAAATAGCCTTCAAAAAGGCCTTGGAGATTGTGCTCAAGGTCCTGATGAGGATCTGGAAGTCTCGAAGGTCTAAATGATGATTCGTGACGACGGGGTGTGTGCAAGAAGGTCCAGGGCCAAGTGGGTACTCTATAATGGGAACCCGGCTTTTCGCTCGTGGTGGGGGAAAAAAAATAAATAATAAGGAAGAATAATAAAGACTTACCGTGTAAGTAGATAGAGGAGGTCGAGACGAGTCCGGTGGTATGCTTTCTATCTCGATCGGACTTACGGAAGGCGAGATATTCGCGTGTAAAGAAAGTTTCCATCGACCAAGTGCATTATGGGTAAAAGTCCTGGGTGGGCGTGGCTAAAATAATTATGCATAATGGTGCATTATGGGTAAAAATCCTTGATGGGCGTGGTTAAAATAATTATGCATTCAGGTGCATTATGGGTAAAAAGAACAAAATTGAAACCGCGAGTGAAAACACTCGTGAAATTCATGGGGTTCCGGCCGAGATGAAGGCCGGGTCATGGATTTTCGGATCCGCCGGTGAGACCTCGTCTCCCATGGGGCCTCTTGGGGCCTCCTTTGTGAAATTAATACTGGTTATACTATGGTTGTAGTAGAATCCATTATTGGTCGATTCAAGATTGACTCACCAATTGGAGTCTCGGCCAGGGAAGACTACGTCCTGTTGAAGGAAAACCCTGACAAACCTTCAGGGTTAAGATTAGAGAATGCAGGGCTTTAAGATATAGGGTTCCAGACAAGGAATAGAGGTTCCAAAAAGAACATGGGTTCCAGACAGGAATTAGGCCAAGGGATCCAGGTTAGGGCTCCAGATAGGCGATAGCCCAGGGGTTCCGGATTGCGGTTGGGATTCCAGACAGGAATTAGGCTTTAGGTTTCCCTAGTTGTTATGGCTAAGGTGTAAGGGTTAGAGTTTGGGTTCCTAAGGTGTAAGGGTTATAGTATGGGTTTCTAAGGTGTAATGGTTAGGGTTATGGTTCCTAAGAGGTTAAGGTTATAGTATGGGTTCCTAAGAGGTTAGGGTTAGAATGAGGTATCTGGATCAGGTTAAAAAGAGCCAAATTAAGGTGTTAAATTTAGGTTTAGGCAATGTCCTCAGTTTTTTAGGTTTAGGCATTATTGCCGAGGTTATGGTTTAGGATTAGGCAAAATCTCTCGTTTTTTAGGGGTTAGGCATTGACCCTCAAAGTCTTAGGTTTAGGCATTGTAACTACGAGTAAATTAGGGGCCGGAAGTTGTAAACCTGGTTAATCTCCCACTTAAATATTTTAGACTATTTAAGTTACCGATCCAGAGTGGAGATGGATCAGGGGCTGGAAGTTGCGTACCGGGTTAGGTCTCAACAACAACCTTGCCGGGGTAGGCAAGCCCTGCTCACATCAAACCCCTCCAGTTCCTAATCTCCTACTTGAATATTTTAGACTATTTAAGTTACCGATCCAGAGTGGAGATGGATCAGGGTCTGGAAGTTGCGTACCGGGTTAGGTCTCAACAACAACCTTGCCGGAGTAGGCAAGCCCTGCTCACATCAACCCCCTCCAGATCCTAATCTCCTACTTAAATATTTTAGACTATTTAAGTTACCGATCCAGAGTGGAGATGGATCAGGGGCTGGAAGTTGCGTACCGGGTTAGGTCTCAATCAACAACCTTGCCGGAGTAGGCAAGCCCTGCTCACATCAAACCCCTCCAGATCCTAATCTCCTACTTAAATATTTTAGACTATTTAAGTTACCGATCCAGAGTGGAGATGGATCAGGGGCTGGAAGTTGCGTACCGGGTTAGGTCTCAATCAACAACCTTGCCGGAGTAGGCAAGCCCTGCTCACATCAAACCCCTCTAGCTCCTAGTCTCCTACTTAAATATTTTAGACTATTTAAGTTACCGATCCAGAGTGGAGATGGATCAGGGGCTGGAAGCTGCGTACCGGGTTAGGTCTCAACAACAACCTTGCCGGAGTAGGCAAGCCCTGCTCACATCAAACCCCTCTAGCTCCTAGTCTCCTACTTAAATATTTTAGACTATTTAAGTTACCGATCCAGAGTGGAGATGGATCAGGGGCTGGAAGCTGCGTACCGGGTTAGGTCTCAACAACAACCTTGCCGGAGTAGGCAAGCCCTGCTCACATCAAACCCCTCTAGCTCCTAGTCTCCTACTTAAATATTTTAGACTATTTAAGTTACCGATCCAGAGTGGAGATGGATCAGGGGCTGGAAGCTGCGTACCGGGTTAGGTCTCAACAACAACCTTGCCGGAGTAGGCAAGCCCTGCTCACATCAAACCCCTCTAGCTCCTAGTCTCCTACTTAAATATTTTAGACTATTTAAGTTACCGATCCAGAGTGGAGATGGATCAGGGTCTGGAAGTTGCGTACCGGGTTAGGTCTCAACAACAACCTTGCCGGAGTAGGCAAGCCCTGCTCACATCAAACCCCTCTAGCTCCTAGTCTCCTACTTAAATATTTTAGACTATTTAAGTTACCGATCCAGAGTGGAGATGGATCAGGGGCTGGAAGTTGCGTACCGGGTTAGGTCTCAACAACAACCTTGCCGGAGTAGGCAAGCCCTGCTCACATCGAACCCCTCTAGCTCCTAAATAGATCAGAGAGGGACGTGGGAAATCCCATTTTTGGTTATTAAAGGTAAGTAAACAGATTTAGTTATTATATTATATAGATTAGAGGTAGTGATGTATATTTAAGGTAAGTAAATTGATATAGTAATTATTTATAGAACCAGGTTAGGAATGAATCAGAGACTTGGAAGTAGCGGACCGGGTTAGGTCTCAACAACAACCCCGCCGGGTTAGGCGTGCTCTGCTCCCATTGCTCCTCTCAAACTCGTCACTAGAGCAGAAAGGGGCATGGAAAATCCCTGACCATGGATTCTAATAAATTCTATTTTATTGGTGATCAGAAGTTTGCAAAGAAGATCCATTGAACCAGCTAGATGGACATAGGCGGAGTAGCCCTTCTACCCCCCACCGGTCCAACAGACCGGGTCGTGATTATATGCGGCTGCCCATGGGAATGGTTGTCCGAAGGCACTGGCGGGTTAGGTGTAAGTAGTTCTATCTCGATGACTCTCCCCACTCTGTCTGACGACTAGAGCAGTTTGGTATAGAGAGCCAAAGGCAATGCACGGGCCGGCGCTTGTCACTCTATTCCCAGGGTCCAGTAATCACGTTCATTGCATACTTCATGAGTCACCACGGTGTCTAAATAACGTAAAAGTTTTTAGAGTATTAGGTTAAGGTTTATTTTGTTGTCAATATACATTACGGTTAACTAGGTTAACATGATTTATTAAATGTTGAAGGCTTGGATCCGAAAGTGTTAGGCCTGTTTTTAAAGGTTAAGTTTAGGCATATATCCCGATTGGTTAGGTTTAGAGAGAGACAAAGGTTAAGGTTAATTTAGTTAACTGTAATCTTAGGCAGTCAAAAGAACTAATTTAGTTTAGGTTTAGGCAATAACCCTAAGTGGTTAAGGTTAGAAAATGACTAAGGTTGAGGCTAGTTAAAAGTTAGGTTTAGGTCATAAGAAGGGTAAGTAGATTTGAAGTTTTTAGATTGAAGTTTAGTTTAAAGTTTAGATTTAAGTTTAGATTGAAAAGGTTTACGGTTTTAAAAGAATTGTGGGACACCTCATCAGTGGTGTACCTCGAGATCATCGGGTGTTTCACCATTTACCACCAGACACCCTCACTCGAAGGCAGGACCCCGGGGTGATCAAGTCCCGGGGCGTGTCCCATAGCCAATTTAGGGTTATGGTTAGGCTAAGCCTGGCATTAACAGCTAAAGGTGGTTAATTGGATCTTTTAAGAGAATTTATTTTGGTCTGTGCCAAGCTTTAAGTTTTGTTTAAAATTATTGGTTTTGGAATTGAACGGTAAGTATTTTGGCTAAAATGGTTACATCTAAAGGTAAGTTTGCGAAGGTAAGTGTTTAGCGATTTAAAGTTAAGCTAAAATTATGTAAGGCAGAATCAAACATATGTGGTGCAAAAATGTGCTGTTGTATGAGTGGGGCTAACCCCCATAGAAGACTTGGCCACGTTTAAGGTCTTTGACGCCATAGACCACCACATCCCACGTGCTGTCCAAGTGGACCTGGGAGGGCCGTATACTTACCCCTTGTTCAGGTTAACAGATTGCTTGTTGACACCGTAAGGTTACCACAATCTGCCCAGACAAGGTTGAGAAAGTGAGTCTCCTATGAAGAGGTCTGGTCAAGTCCGCAAGAAAAGGAGAACAAGCAGACACCCAGGGAACTGGATGTGGAGCAGACTCCCGGCCCGACCAGAGTCCAAGAAGAATCTTACTGATGGTTCTAGTAGGATGAGGGTCTCCTGGAGGATCCAAGGAAATAGCCTTCAAAAAGGCCTTGGAGATTGTGCTCAAGGTCCTGATGAGGATCTGGAAGTCTCGAAGGTCTAAATGATGATTCGTGACGACGGGGTGTGTGCAAGAAGGTCCAGGGCCAAGTGGGTACTCTATAATGGGAACCCGGCTTTTCGCTCGTGGTGGGGGAAAAAAAATAAATAATAAGGAAGAATAATAAAGACTTACCGTGTAAGTAGATAGAGGAGGTCGAGACGAGTCCGGTGGTATGCTTTCTATCTCGATCGGACTTACGGAAGGCGAGATATTCGCGTGTAAAGAAAGTTTCCATCGACCAAGTGCATTATGGGTAAAAGTCCTGGGTGGGCGTGGCTAAAATAATTATGCATAATGGTGCATTATGGGTAAAAATCCTTGATGGGCGTGGTTAAAATAATTATGCATTCAGGTGCATTATGGGTAAAAAGAACAAAATTGAAACCGCGAGTGAAAACACTCGTGAAATTCATGGGGTTCCGGCCGAGATGAAGGCCGGGTCATGGATTTTCGGATCCGCCGGTGAGACCTCGTCTCCCATGGGGCCTCTTGGGGCCTCCTTTGTGAAATTAATACTGGTTATACTATGGTTGTAGTAGAATCCATTATTGGTCGATTCAAGATTGACTCACCAATTGGAGTCTCGGCCAGGGAAGACTACGTCCTGTTGAAGGAAAACCCTGACAAACCTTCAGGGTTAAGATTAGAGAATGCAGGGCTTTAAGATATAGGGTTCCAGACAAGGAATAGAGGTTCCAAAAAGAACATGGGTTCCAGACAGGAATTAGGCCAAGGGATCCAGGTTAGGGCTCCAGATAGGCGATAGCCCAGGGGTTCCGGATTGCGGTTGGGATTCCAGACAGGAATTAGGCTTTAGGTTTCCCTAGTTGTTATGGCTAAGGTGTAAGGGTTAGAGTTTGGGTTCCTAAGGTGTAAGGGTTATAGTATGGGTTTCTAAGGTGTAATGGTTAGGGTTATGGTTCCTAAGAGGTTAAGGTTATAGTATGGGTTCCTAAGAGGTTAGGGTTAGAATGAGGTATCTGGATCAGGTTAAAAAGAGCCAAATTAAGGTGTTAAATTTAGGTTTAGGCAATGTCCTCAGTTTTTTAGGTTTAGGCATTATTGCCGAGGTTATGGTTTAGGATTAGGCAAAATCTCTCGTTTTTTAGGGGTTAGGCATTGACCCTCAAAGTCTTAGGTTTAGGCATTGTAACTACGAGTAAATTAGGGGCCGGAAGTTGTAAACCTGGTTAATCTCCCACTTAAATATTTTAGACTATTTAAGTTACCGATCCAGAGTGGAGATGGATCAGGGGCTGGAAGTTGCGTACCGGGTTAGGTCTCAACAACAACCTTGCCGGGGTAGGCAAGCCCTGCTCACATCAAACCCCTCCAGTTCCTAATCTCCTACTTGAATATTTTAGACTATTTAAGTTACCGATCCAGAGTGGAGATGGATCAGGGTCTGGAAGTTGCGTACCGGGTTAGGTCTCAACAACAACCTTGCCGGAGTAGGCAAGCCCTGCTCACATCAACCCCCTCCAGATCCTAATCTCCTACTTAAATATTTTAGACTATTTAAGTTACCGATCCAGAGTGGAGATGGATCAGGGGCTGGAAGTTGCGTACCGGGTTAGGTCTCAATCAACAACCTTGCCGGAGTAGGCAAGCCCTGCTCACATCAAACCCCTCCAGATCCTAATCTCCTACTTAAATATTTTAGACTATTTAAGTTACCGATCCAGAGTGGAGATGGATCAGGGGCTGGAAGTTGCGTACCGGGTTAGGTCTCAATCAACAACCTTGCCGGAGTAGGCAAGCCCTGCTCACATCAAACCCCTCTAGCTCCTAGTCTCCTACTTAAATATTTTAGACTATTTAAGTTACCGATCCAGAGTGGAGATGGATCAGGGGCTGGAAGCTGCGTACCGGGTTAGGTCTCAACAACAACCTTGCCGGAGTAGGCAAGCCCTGCTCACATCAAACCCCTCTAGCTCCTAGTCTCCTACTTAAATATTTTAGACTATTTAAGTTACCGATCCAGAGTGGAGATGGATCAGGGGCTGGAAGCTGCGTACCGGGTTAGGTCTCAACAACAACCTTGCCGGAGTAGGCAAGCCCTGCTCACATCAAACCCCTCTAGCTCCTAGTCTCCTACTTAAATATTTTAGACTATTTAAGTTACCGATCCAGAGTGGAGATGGATCAGGGGCTGGAAGCTGCGTACCGGGTTAGGTCTCAACAACAACCTTGCCGGAGTAGGCAAGCCCTGCTCACATCAAACCCCTCTAGCTCCTAGTCTCCTACTTAAATATTTTAGACTATTTAAGTTACCGATCCAGAGTGGAGATGGATCAGGGGCTGGAAGTTGCGTACCGGGTTAGGTCTCAACAACAACCTTGCCGGAGTAGGCAAGCCCTGCTCACATCAAACCCCTCTAGCTCCTAGTCTCCTACTTAAATATTTTAGACTATTTAAGTTACCGATCCAGAGTGGAGATGGATCAGGGGCTGGAAGTTGCGTACCGGGTTAGGTCTCAACAACAACCTTGCCGGAGTAGGCAAGCCCTGCTCACATCGAACCCCTCTAGCTCCTAAATAGATCAGAGAGGGACGTGGGAAATCCCATTTTTGGTTATTAAAGGTAAGTAAACAGATTTAGTTATTATATTATATAGATTAGAGGTAGTGATGTATATTTAAGGTAAGTAAATTGATATAGTAATTATTTATAGAACCAGGTTAGGAATGAATCAGAGACTTGGAAGTAGCGGACCGGGTTAGGTCTCAACAACAACCCCGCCGGGTTAGGCGTGCTCTGCTCCCATTGCTCCTCTCAAACTCGTCACTAGAGCAGAAAGGGGCATGGAAAATCCCTGACCATGGATTCTAATAAATTCTATTTTATTGGTGATCAGAAGTTTGCAAAGAAGATCCATTGAACCAGCTAGATGGACATAGGCGGAGTAGCCCTTCTACCCCCCACCGGTCCAACAGACCGGGTCGTGATTATATGCGGCTGCCCATGGGAATGGTTGTCCGAAGGCACTGGCGGGTTAGGTGTAAGTAGTTCTATCTCGATGACTCTCCCCACTCTGTCTGACGACTAGAGCAGTTTGGTATAGAGAGCCAAAGGCAATGCACGGGCCGGCGCTTGTCACTCTATTCCCAGGGTCCAGTAATCACGTTCATTGCATACTTCATGAGTCACCACGGTGTCTAAATAACGTAAAAGTTTTTAGAGTATTAGGTTAAGGTTTATTTTGTTGTCAATATACATTACGGTTAACTAGGTTAACATGATTTATTAAATGTTGAAGGCTTGGATCCGAAAGTGTTAGGCCTGTTTTTAAAGGTTAAGTTTAGGCATATATCCCGATTGGTTAGGTTTAGAGAGAGACAAAGGTTAAGGTTAATTTAGTTAACTGTAATCTTAGGCAGTCAAAAGAACTAATTTAGTTTAGGTTTAGGCAATAACCCTAAGTGGTTAAGGTTAGAAAATGACTAAGGTTGAGGCTAGTTAAAAGTTAGGTTTAGGTCATAAGAAGGGTAAGTAGATTTGAAGTTTTTAGATTGAAGTTTAGTTTAAAGTTTAGATTTAAGTTTAGATTGAAAAGGTTTACGGTTTTAAAAGAATTGTGGGACACCTCATCAGTGGTGTACCTCGAGATCATCGGGTGTTTCACCATTTACCACCAGACACCCTCACTCGAAGGCAGGACCCCGGGGTGATCAAGTCCCGGGGCGTGTCCCATAGCCAATTTAGGGTTATGGTTAGGCTAAGCCTGGCATTAACAGCTAAAGGTGGTTAATTGGATCTTTTAAGAGAATTTATTTTGGTCTGTGCCAAGCTTTAAGTTTTGTTTAAAATTATTGGTTTTGGAATTGAACGGTAAGTATTTTGGCTAAAATGGTTACATCTAAAGGTAAGTTTGCGAAGGTAAGTGTTTAGCGATTTAAAGTTAAGCTAAAATTATGTAAGGCAGAATCAAACATATGTGGTGCAAAAATGTGCTGTTGTATGAGTGGGGCTAACCCCCATAGAAGACTTGGCCACGTTTAAGGTCTTTGACGCCATAGACCACCACATCCCACGTGCTGTCCAAGTGGACCTGGGAGGGCCGTATACTTACCCCTTGTTCAGGTTAACAGATTGCTTGTTGACACCGTAAGGTTACCACAATCTGCCCAGACAAGGTTGAGAAAGTGAGTCTCCTATGAAGAGGTCTGGTCAAGTCCGCAAGAAAAGGAGAACAAGCAGACACCCAGGGAACTGGATGTGGAGCAGACTCCCGGCCCGACCAGAGTCCAAGAAGAATCTTACTGATGGTTCTAGTAGGATGAGGGTCTCCTGGAGGGTCCAAGGAAATAGCCTTCAAAAAGGCCTTGGAGATTGTGCTCAAGGTCCTGATGAGGATCTGGAAGTCTCGAAGGTCTAAATGATGATTCGTGACGACGGGGTGTGTGCAAGAAGGTCCAGGGCCAAGTGGGTACTCTATAATGGGAACCCGGCTTTTCGCTCGTGGTGGGGGAAAAAAAATAAATAATAAGGAAGAATAATAAAGACTTACCGTGTAAGTAGATAGAGGAGGTCGAGACGAGTCCGGTGGTATGCTTTCTATCTCGATCGGACTTACGGAAGGCGAGATATTCGCGTGTAAAGAAAGTTTCCATCGACCAAGTGCATTATGGGTAAAAGTCCTGGGTGGGCGTGGCTAAAATAATTATGCATAATGGTGCATTATGGGTAAAAATCCTTGATGGGCGTGGTTAAAATAATTATGCATTCAGGTGCATTATGGGTAAAAAGAACAAAATTGAAACCGCGAGTGAAAACACTCGTGAAATTCATGGGGTTCCGGCCGAGATGAAGGCCGGGTCATGGATTTTCGGATCCGCCGGTGAGACCTCGTCTCCCATGGGGCCTCTTGGGGCCTCCTTTGTGAAATTAATACTGGTTATACTATGGTTGTAGTAGAATCCATTATTGGTCGATTCAAGATTGACTCACCAATTGGAGTCTCGGCCAGGGAAGACTACGTCCTGTTGAAGGAAAACCCTGACAAACCTTCAGGGTTAAGATTAGAGAATGCAGGGCTTTAAGATATAGGGTTCCAGACAAGGAATAGAGGTTCCAAAAAGAACATGGGTTCCAGACAGGAATTAGGCCAAGGGATCCAGGTTAGGGCTCCAGATAGGCGATAGCCCAGGGGTTCCGGATTGCGGTTGGGATTCCAGACAGGAATTAGGCTTTAGGTTTCCCTAGTTGTTATGGCTAAGGTGTAAGGGTTAGAGTTTGGGTTCCTAAGGTGTAAGGGTTATAGTATGGGTTTCTAAGGTGTAATGGTTAGGGTTATGGTTCCTAAGAGGTTAAGGTTATAGTATGGGTTCCTAAGAGGTTAGGGTTAGAATGAGGTATCTGGATCAGGTTAAAAAGAGCCAAATTAAGGTGTTAAATTTAGGTTTAGGCAATGTCCTCAGTTTTTTAGGTTTAGGGTTAGGGTTAGGGTTAGGGTTAGGGTTAGGGTTAGGGGTTAGGGGTTAGGGTTAGGGTTAGGGTTAGGGTTAGGGGTTAGGGTTAGGGTTAGGGTTAGGGTTAGGTGTAAGTAGTTCTATCTCGATGACTCTCCCCACTCTGTCTGACGACTAGAGCAGTTTGGTATAGAGAGCCAAAGGCAATGCACGGGCCGGCGCTTGTCACTCTGTTCCCAGGGTCCAGTGATCACGTTCATTGCGGACTTTATGAGTCACATGGTGTCTCAATGATGTAAAAGTTTTTTAGAGTATTAGGTTAAAGTTTGTTTTGGTTCCAATATGCATTACGGTTAAATAGGTTTACATGATTTACCAACGTTAAAGGTTTTGGTCTGAAAGTGTTAGGCCTGTTTTAAAGGTTAAGTTTAGGCTATATCCTGATTGGTTAGGTTTAGAAAGAGACAAGGGGTAAGGCTAATTTAGTTAACTGAGATATTAGGTAGTTAAAAGAATTAATTTAGCTTTAGGTTTAGGCAATAACCCTGAGCGGTTAAGGTTAGACATTGATTAAGGATGAGGCTAATTAAAAGTTTGGTTTTAGGTCATAAGAAGGTTAAGTAGATTGAAGTTTAGGGTTAGGGTTAGGGTTAGGGTTAGGGTTAGGGGTTAGGGGTTAGGGTTAGGGTTAGGGTTAGGTGTAAGTAGTTCTATCTCGATGACTCTCCCCACTCTGTCTGACGACTAGAGCAGTTTGGTATAGAGAGCCAAAGGCAATGCACGGGCCGGCGCTTGTCACTCTGTTCCCAGGGTCCATTAATCACGTTCATTGCATACTTCATGAGTCACCACGGTGCCTAAATAACGTAAAAGTTTTTAGAGTATTAGGCTAAGGTTTATTTTGGTGTCAATATACATTATGGTTAACTACGTTAACATGATTTACTAAATGTTAAAGGCTTTGGTCCGAAAGTGTTAGGCCTGTTTTTAAAGGTTAAGTTTAGGCATATATCCCGATTGGTTAGGTTTAGAAAGAGACAAAGGTTAAGGTTAATTTAGTTAACTGTAATCTTAGGCAGTCAAAAGAACTAATTTTAGTTTAGGTTTAGGCAATAACCCTAAGTGGTTAAGGTTAGAAAATGACTAAGGTTGAGGCTAGTTAAAAGTTAGGTTTAGGTCATAAGAAGGGTAAGTAGATTTGAAGTTTAGATTGAAGTTTTAGATTGAAAAGGTTTACGGTTTTAAAAGAATTGTGGGACACCTCATCAGTGGTGTACCTCGAGATCATCGGGTGTTTCACCATTTACCACCAGACACCCTCACTCGAAGGCAGGACCCCGGGGTGATCAAGTCCCGGGGCGTGTCCCATAGCCAATTTAGGGTTATGGTTAGGCTAAGCTTGGCATTAACAGCTAAAGGTGGTTAATTGGATCTTTTAAGAGAATTTATTTTGGTCTGTGCCAAGCTTTAAGCTTTGTTTAAAATTATTGGTTTTGGAATTGAACGGTAAGTATTTTGGCTAAAATGGTTACATCTAAAGGTAAGTTTGCGAAGGTAAGTGTTTAGCGATTTAAAGTTAAGCTAAAATTATGTAAGGCAGAATCAAAGGTATGTGGTGCAAAAATGTGCTGTTGTATGAGTGGGGCTAACCCCCATAGAAGACTTGGCCACGTTTAAGGTCTTTGACGCCATAGACCACCACATCCCACGTGCTGTCCAAGTGGACCTGGGAGGGCCGTATACTTACCCCTTGTTCAGGTTAACAGATTGCTTGTTGACACCGTAAGGTTACCACAATCTGCCCAGACAAGGTTGAGAAAGTGAGTCTCCTATGAAGAGGTCTGGTCAAGTCCGCAAGAAAAGGAGAACAAGCAGACACCCAGGGAACTGGATGTGGAGCAGACTCCCGGCCCGACCAGAGTCCAAGAAGAATCTTACTGATGGTTCTAGTAGGATGAGGGTCTCCTGGAGGGTCCAAGGAAATAGCCTTCAAAAAGGCCTTGGAGATTGTGCTCAAGGTCCTGATGAGGATCTGGAAGTCTCGAAGGTCTAAACGACGATTCGTGACGATGGGGTGTGTGCAAGAAGGTCCAGGGCCAAGTGGGTACTCTATAATGGGAACCCGGCTTTTCGCTCGTGGTGGGGAAAAAAATAAATAATAAAGAAGAATAATAAAGACTTACCGTGTAAGTAGATAGAGGAGGTCGAGACAAGTCCGGTGGTATGCTTTCTATCCCGATCGGACTTACAGAAGGCGAGATATTCGCGTGTAAAGAAAGTTTCCATCGACCAAGTGCATTATGGGTAAAAGTCCTGGACGGGCGTGGCTAAAATAATTATGCATAATGGTGCATTATGGGTAAAAATCCTTGATGGGCGTGGTTAAAATAATTATGCATTCAGGTGCATTATGGGTAAAAAGAACAAAATTGAAACCGCGAGTGAAAACACTCGTGAAATTCATGGGGTTCCGGCCGAGATGAAGGCCGGGTCATGGATTTTCGGATCCGCCGGTGAGACCTCGTCTCCCATGGGGCCTCTTGGGGCCTCCTTTGTGAAATTAATACTGGTTATACTATGGTTGTAGTAGAATCCATTATTGGTCGATTCAAGATTGACTCACCAATTGGAGTCTCGGCCAGGGAAGACTACGTCCTGTTGAAGGAAAACCCTGACAAACCTTCAGGGTTAAGATTAGAGAATGCAGGGCTTTAAGATATAGGGTTCCAGACAAGGAATAGAGGTTCCAAAAAGAACATGGGTTCCAGACAGGAATTAGGCCAAGGGATCCAGGTTAGGGCTCCAGATAGGCGATAGCCCAGGGGTTCCGGATTGCGGTTGGGATTCCAGACAGGAATTAGGCTTTAGGTTTCCCTAGTTGTTATGGCTAAGGTGTAAGGGTTAGAGTTTGGGTTCCTAAGGTGTAAGGGTTATAGTATGGGTTTCTAAGGTGTAATGGTTAGGGTTATGGTTCCTAAGAGGTTAAGGTTATAGTATGGGTTCCTAAGAGGTTAGGGTTAGAATGAGGTATCTGGATCAGGTTAAAAAGAGCCAAATTAAGGTGTTAAATTTAGGTTTAGGCAATGTCCTCAGTTTTTTAGGTTTAGGGTTAGGGTTAGGGTTAGGGTTAGGGTTAGGGTTAGGTGTAAGTAGTTCTATCTCGATGACTCTCCCCACTCTGTCTGACGACTAGAGCAGTTTGGTATAGAGAGCCAAAGGCAATGCACGGGCCGGCGCTTGTCACTCTGTTCCCAGGGTCCAGTGATCACGTTCATTGCGGACTTTATGAGTCACATGGTGTCTCAATGATGTAAAAGTTTTTTAGAGTATTAGGTTAAAGTTTGTTTTGGTTCCAATATGCATTACGGTTAAATAGGTTTACATGATTTACCAACGTTAAAGGTTTTGGTCTGAAAGTGTTAGGCCTGTTTTAAAGGTTAAGTTTAGGCTATATCCTGATTGGTTAGGTTTAGAAAGAGACAAGGGGTAAGGCTAATTTAGTTAACTGAGATATTAGGTAGTTAAAAGAATTAATTTAGCTTTAGGTTTAGGCAATAACCCTGAGCGGTTAAGGTTAGACATTGATTAAGGATGAGGCTAATTAAAAGTTTGGTTTTAGGTCATAAGAAGGTTAAGTAGATTGAAGTTTAGGGTTAGGGTTAGGGTTAGGGTTAGGGTTAGGGGTTAGGGGTTAGGGTTAGGGTTAGGGTTAGGTGTAAGTAGTTCTATCTCGATGACTCTCCCCACTCTGTCTGACGACTAGAGCAGTTTGGTATAGAGAGCCAAAGGCAATGCACGGGCCGGCGCTTGTCACTCTGTTCCCAGGGTCCATTAATCACGTTCATTGCATACTTCATGAGTCACCACGGTGCCTAAATAACGTAAAAGTTTTTAGAGTATTAGGCTAAGGTTTATTTTGGTGTCAATATACATTATGGTTAACTACGTTAACATGATTTACTAAATGTTAAAGGCTTTGGTCCGAAAGTGTTAGGCCTGTTTTTAAAGGTTAAGTTTAGGCATATATCCCGATTGGTTAGGTTTAGAAAGAGACAAAGGTTAAGGTTAATTTAGTTAACTGTAATCTTAGGCAGTCAAAAGAACTAATTTTAGTTTAGGTTTAGGCAATAACCCTAAGTGGTTAAGGTTAGAAAATGACTAAGGTTGAGGCTAGTTAAAAGTTAGGTTTAGGTCATAAGAAGGGTAAGTAGATTTGAAGTTTAGATTGAAGTTTTAGATTGAAAAGGTTTACGGTTTTAAAAGAATTGTGGGACACCTCATCAGTGGTGTACCTCGAGATCATCGGGTGTTTCACCATTTACCACCAGACACCCTCACTCGAAGGCAGGACCCCGGGGTGATCAAGTCCCGGGGCGTGTCCCATAGCCAATTTAGGGTTATGGTTAGGCTAAGCTTGGCATTAACAGCTAAAGGTGGTTAATTGGATCTTTTAAGAGAATTTATTTTGGTCTGTGCCAAGCTTTAAGCTTTGTTTAAAATTATTGGTTTTGGAATTGAACGGTAAGTATTTTGGCTAAAATGGTTACATCTAAAGGTAAGTTTGCGAAGGTAAGTGTTTAGCGATTTAAAGTTAAGCTAAAATTATGTAAGGCAGAATCAAAGGTATGTGGTGCAAAAATGTGCTGTTGTATGAGTGGGGCTAACCCCCATAGAAGACTTGGCCACGTTTAAGGTCTTTGACGCCATAGACCACCACATCCCACGTGCTGTCCAAGTGGACCTGGGAGGGCCGTATACTTACCCCTTGTTCAGGTTAACAGATTGCTTGTTGACACCGTAAGGTTACCACAATCTGCCCAGACAAGGTTGAGAAAGTGAGTCTCCTATGAAGAGGTCTGGTCAAGTCCGCAAGAAAAGGAGAACAAGCAGACACCCAGGGAACTGGATGTGGAGCAGACTCCCGGCCCGACCAGAGTCCAAGAAGAATCTTACTGATGGTTCTAGTAGGATGAGGGTCTCCTGGAGGGTCCAAGGAAATAGCCTTCAAAAAGGCCTTGGAGATTGTGCTCAAGGTCCTGATGAGGATCTGGAAGTCTCGAAGGTCTAAACGACGATTCGTGACGATGGGGTGTGTGCAAGAAGGTCCAGGGCCAAGTGGGTACTCTATAATGGGAACCCGGCTTTTCGCTCGTGGTGGGGAAAAAAATAAATAATAAAGAAGAATAATAAAGACTTACCGTGTAAGTAGATAGAGGAGGTCGAGACAAGTCCGGTGGTATGCTTTCTATCCCGATCGGACTTACAGAAGGCGAGATATTCGCGTGTAAAGAAAGTTTCCATCGACCAAGTGCATTATGGGTAAAAGTCCTGGACGGGCGTGGCTAAAATAATTATGCATAATGGTGCATTATGGGTAAAAATCCTTGATGGGCGTGGTTAAAATAATTATGCATTCAGGTGCATTATGGGTAAAAAGAACAAAATTGAAACCGCGAGTGAAAACACTCGTGAAATTCATGGGGTTCCGGCCGAGATGAAGGCCGGGTCATGGATTTTCGGATCCGCCGGTGAGACCTCGTCTCCCATGGGGCCTCTTGGGGCCTCCTTTGTGAAATTAATACTGGTTATACTATGGTTGTAGTAGAATCCATTATTGGTCGATTCAAGATTGACTCACCAATTGGAGTCTCGGCCAGGGAAGACTACGTCCTGTTGAAGGAAAACCCTGACAAACCTTCAGGGTTAAGATTAGAGAATGCAGGGCTTTAAGATATAGGGTTCCAGACAAGGAATAGAGGTTCCAAAAAGAACATGGGTTCCAGACAGGAATTAGGCCAAGGGATCCAGGTTAGGGCTCCAGATAGGCGATAGCCCAGGGGTTCCGGATTGCGGTTGGGATTCCAGACAGGAATTAGGCTTTAGGTTTCCCTAGTTGTTATGGCTAAGGTGTAAGGGTTAGAGTTTGGGTTCCTAAGGTGTAAGGGTTATAGTATGGGTTTCTAAGGTGTAATGGTTAGGGTTATGGTTCCTAAGAGGTTAAGGTTATAGTATGGGTTCCTAAGAGGTTAGGGTTAGAATGAGGTATCTGGATCAGGTTAAAAAGAGCCAAATTAAGGTGTTAAATTTAGGTTTAGGCAATGTCCTCAGTTTTTTAGGTTTAGGGTTAGGGTTAGGGTTAGGGTTAGGGTTAGGGTTAGGTGTAAGTAGTTCTATCTCGATGACTCTCCCCACTCTGTCTGACGACTAGAGCAGTTTGGTATAGAGAGCCAAAGGCAATGCACGGGCCGGCGCTTGTCACTCTGTTCCCAGGGTCCAGTGATCACGTTCATTGCGGACTTTATGAGTCACATGGTGTCTCAATGATGTAAAAGTTTTTTAGAGTATTAGGTTAAAGTTTGTTTTGGTTCCAATATGCATTACGGTTAAATAGGTTTACATGATTTACCAACGTTAAAGGTTTTGGTCTGAAAGTGTTAGGCCTGTTTTAAAGGTTAAGTTTAGGCTATATCCTGATTGGTTAGGTTTAGAAAGAGACAAGGGGTAAGGCTAATTTAGTTAACTGAGATATTAGGTAGTTAAAAGAATTAATTTAGCTTTAGGTTTAGGCAATAACCCTGAGCGGTTAAGGTTAGACATTGATTAAGGATGAGGCTAATTAAAAGTTTGGTTTTAGGTCATAAGAAGGTTAAGTAGATTGAAGTTTAGGGTTAGGGTTAGGGTTAGGGTTAGGGTTAGGGGTTAGGGGTTAGGGTTAGGGTTAGGGTTAGGTGTAAGTAGTTCTATCTCGATGACTCTCCCCACTCTGTCTGACGACTAGAGCAGTTTGGTATAGAGAGCCAAAGGCAATGCACGGGCCGGCGCTTGTCACTCTGTTCCCAGGGTCCATTAATCACGTTCATTGCATACTTCATGAGTCACCACGGTGCCTAAATAACGTAAAAGTTTTTAGAGTATTAGGCTAAGGTTTATTTTGGTGTCAATATACATTATGGTTAACTACGTTAACATGATTTACTAAATGTTAAAGGCTTTGGTCCGAAAGTGTTAGGCCTGTTTTTAAAGGTTAAGTTTAGGCATATATCCCGATTGGTTAGGTTTAGAAAGAGACAAAGGTTAAGGTTAATTTAGTTAACTGTAATCTTAGGCAGTCAAAAGAACTAATTTTAGTTTAGGTTTAGGCAATAACCCTAAGTGGTTAAGGTTAGAAAATGACTAAGGTTGAGGCTAGTTAAAAGTTAGGTTTAGGTCATAAGAAGGGTAAGTAGATTTGAAGTTTAGATTGAAGTTTTAGATTGAAAAGGTTTACGGTTTTAAAAGAATTGTGGGACACCTCATCAGTGGTGTACCTCGAGATCATCGGGTGTTTCACCATTTACCACCAGACACCCTCACTCGAAGGCAGGACCCCGGGGTGATCAAGTCCCGGGGCGTGTCCCATAGCCAATTTAGGGTTATGGTTAGGCTAAGCTTGGCATTAACAGCTAAAGGTGGTTAATTGGATCTTTTAAGAGAATTTATTTTGGTCTGTGCCAAGCTTTAAGCTTTGTTTAAAATTATTGGTTTTGGAATTGAACGGTAAGTATTTTGGCTAAAATGGTTACATCTAAAGGTAAGTTTGCGAAGGTAAGTGTTTAGCGATTTAAAGTTAAGCTAAAATTATGTAAGGCAGAATCAAAGGTATGTGGTGCAAAAATGTGCTGTTGTATGAGTGGGGCTAACCCCCATAGAAGACTTGGCCACGTTTAAGGTCTTTGACGCCATAGACCACCACATCCCACGTGCTGTCCAAGTGGACCTGGGAGGGCCGTATACTTACCCCTTGTTCAGGTTAACAGATTGCTTGTTGACACCGTAAGGTTACCACAATCTGCCCAGACAAGGTTGAGAAAGTGAGTCTCCTATGAAGAGGTCTGGTCAAGTCCGCAAGAAAAGGAGAACAAGCAGACACCCAGGGAACTGGATGTGGAGCAGACTCCCGGCCCGACCAGAGTCCAAGAAGAATCTTACTGATGGTTCTAGTAGGATGAGGGTCTCCTGGAGGGTCCAAGGAAATAGCCTTCAAAAAGGCCTTGGAGATTGTGCTCAAGGTCCTGATGAGGATCTGGAAGTCTCGAAGGTCTAAACGACGATTCGTGACGATGGGGTGTGTGCAAGAAGGTCCAGGGCCAAGTGGGTACTCTATAATGGGAACCCGGCTTTTCGCTCGTGGTGGGGAAAAAAATAAATAATAAAGAAGAATAATAAAGACTTACCGTGTAAGTAGATAGAGGAGGTCGAGACAAGTCCGGTGGTATGCTTTCTATCCCGATCGGACTTACAGAAGGCGAGATATTCGCGTGTAAAGAAAGTTTCCATCGACCAAGTGCATTATGGGTAAAAGTCCTGGACGGGCGTGGCTAAAATAATTATGCATAATGGTGCATTATGGGTAAAAATCCTTGATGGGCGTGGTTAAAATAATTATGCATTCAGGTGCATTATGGGTAAAAAGAACAAAATTGAAACCGCGAGTGAAAACACTCGTGAAATTCATGGGGTTCCGGCCGAGATGAAGGCCGGGTCATGGATTTTCGGATCCGCCGGTGAGACCTCGTCTCCCATGGGGCCTCTTGGGGCCTCCTTTGTGAAATTAATACTGGTTATACTATGGTTGTAGTAGAATCCATTATTGGTCGATTCAAGATTGACTCACCAATTGGAGTCTCGGCCAGGGAAGACTACGTCCTGTTGAAGGAAAACCCTGACAAACCTTCAGGGTTAAGATTAGAGAATGCAGGGCTTTAAGATATAGGGTTCCAGACAAGGAATAGAGGTTCCAAAAAGAACATGGGTTCCAGACAGGAATTAGGCCAAGGGATCCAGGTTAGGGCTCCAGATAGGCGATAGCCCAGGGGTTCCGGATTGCGGTTGGGATTCCAGACAGGAATTAGGCTTTAGGTTTCCCTAGTTGTTATGGCTAAGGTGTAAGGGTTAGAGTTTGGGTTCCTAAGGTGTAAGGGTTATAGTATGGGTTTCTAAGGTGTAATGGTTAGGGTTATGGTTCCTAAGAGGTTAAGGTTATAGTATGGGTTCCTAAGAGGTTAGGGTTAGAATGAGGTATCTGGATCAGGTTAAAAAGAGCCAAATTAAGGTGTTAAATTTAGGTTTAGGCAATGTCCTCAGTTTTTTAGGTTTAGGGTTAGGGTTAGGGTTAGGGTTAGGGTTAGGGTTAGGTGTAAGTAGTTCTATCTCGATGACTCTCCCCACTCTGTCTGACGACTAGAGCAGTTTGGTATAGAGAGCCAAAGGCAATGCACGGGCCGGCGCTTGTCACTCTGTTCCCAGGGTCCAGTGATCACGTTCATTGCGGACTTTATGAGTCACATGGTGTCTCAATGATGTAAAAGTTTTTTAGAGTATTAGGTTAAAGTTTGTTTTGGTTCCAATATGCATTACGGTTAAATAGGTTTACATGATTTACCAACGTTAAAGGTTTTGGTCTGAAAGTGTTAGGCCTGTTTTAAAGGTTAAGTTTAGGCTATATCCTGATTGGTTAGGTTTAGAAAGAGACAAGGGGTAAGGCTAATTTAGTTAACTGAGATATTAGGTAGTTAAAAGAATTAATTTAGCTTTAGGTTTAGGCAATAACCCTGAGCGGTTAAGGTTAGACATTGATTAAGGATGAGGCTAATTAAAAGTTTGGTTTTAGGTCATAAGAAGGTTAAGTAGATTGAAGTTTAGGGTTAGGGTTAGGGTTAGGGTTAGGGTTAGGGGTTAGGGGTTAGGGTTAGGGTTAGGGTTAGGTGTAAGTAGTTCTATCTCGATGACTCTCCCCACTCTGTCTGACGACTAGAGCAGTTTGGTATAGAGAGCCAAAGGCAATGCACGGGCCGGCGCTTGTCACTCTGTTCCCAGGGTCCATTAATCACGTTCATTGCATACTTCATGAGTCACCACGGTGCCTAAATAACGTAAAAGTTTTTAGAGTATTAGGCTAAGGTTTATTTTGGTGTCAATATACATTATGGTTAACTACGTTAACATGATTTACTAAATGTTAAAGGCTTTGGTCCGAAAGTGTTAGGCCTGTTTTTAAAGGTTAAGTTTAGGCATATATCCCGATTGGTTAGGTTTAGAAAGAGACAAAGGTTAAGGTTAATTTAGTTAACTGTAATCTTAGGCAGTCAAAAGAACTAATTTTAGTTTAGGTTTAGGCAATAACCCTAAGTGGTTAAGGTTAGAAAATGACTAAGGTTGAGGCTAGTTAAAAGTTAGGTTTAGGTCATAAGAAGGGTAAGTAGATTTGAAGTTTAGATTGAAGTTTTAGATTGAAAAGGTTTACGGTTTTAAAAGAATTGTGGGACACCTCATCAGTGGTGTACCTCGAGATCATCGGGTGTTTCACCATTTACCACCAGACACCCTCACTCGAAGGCAGGACCCCGGGGTGATCAAGTCCCGGGGCGTGTCCCATAGCCAATTTAGGGTTATGGTTAGGCTAAGCTTGGCATTAACAGCTAAAGGTGGTTAATTGGATCTTTTAAGAGAATTTATTTTGGTCTGTGCCAAGCTTTAAGCTTTGTTTAAAATTATTGGTTTTGGAATTGAACGGTAAGTATTTTGGCTAAAATGGTTACATCTAAAGGTAAGTTTGCGAAGGTAAGTGTTTAGCGATTTAAAGTTAAGCTAAAATTATGTAAGGCAGAATCAAAGGTATGTGGTGCAAAAATGTGCTGTTGTATGAGTGGGGCTAACCCCCATAGAAGACTTGGCCACGTTTAAGGTCTTTGACGCCATAGACCACCACATCCCACGTGCTGTCCAAGTGGACCTGGGAGGGCCGTATACTTACCCCTTGTTCAGGTTAACAGATTGCTTGTTGACACCGTAAGGTTACCACAATCTGCCCAGACAAGGTTGAGAAAGTGAGTCTCCTATGAAGAGGTCTGGTCAAGTCCGCAAGAAAAGGAGAACAAGCAGACACCCAGGGAACTGGATGTGGAGCAGACTCCCGGCCCGACCAGAGTCCAAGAAGAATCTTACTGATGGTTCTAGTAGGATGAGGGTCTCCTGGAGGGTCCAAGGAAATAGCCTTCAAAAAGGCCTTGGAGATTGTGCTCAAGGTCCTGATGAGGATCTGGAAGTCTCGAAGGTCTAAACGACGATTCGTGACGATGGGGTGTGTGCAAGAAGGTCCAGGGCCAAGTGGGTACTCTATAATGGGAACCCGGCTTTTCGCTCGTGGTGGGGAAAAAAATAAATAATAAAGAAGAATAATAAAGACTTACCGTGTAAGTAGATAGAGGAGGTCGAGACAAGTCCGGTGGTATGCTTTCTATCCCGATCGGACTTACAGAAGGCGAGATATTCGCGTGTAAAGAAAGTTTCCATCGACCAAGTGCATTATGGGTAAAAGTCCTGGACGGGCGTGGCTAAAATAATTATGCATAATGGTGCATTATGGGTAAAAATCCTTGATGGGCGTGGTTAAAATAATTATGCATTCAGGTGCATTATGGGTAAAAAGAACAAAATTGAAACCGCGAGTGAAAACACTCGTGAAATTCATGGGGTTCCGGCCGAGATGAAGGCCGGGTCATGGATTTTCGGATCCGCCGGTGAGACCTCGTCTCCCATGGGGCCTCTTGGGGCCTCCTTTGTGAAATTAATACTGGTTATACTATGGTTGTAGTAGAATCCATTATTGGTCGATTCAAGATTGACTCACCAATTGGAGTCTCGGCCAGGGAAGACTACGTCCTGTTGAAGGAAAACCCTGACAAACCTTCAGGGTTAAGATTAGAGAATGCAGGGCTTTAAGATATAGGGTTCCAGACAAGGAATAGAGGTTCCAAAAAGAACATGGGTTCCAGACAGGAATTAGGCCAAGGGATCCAGGTTAGGGCTCCAGATAGGCGATAGCCCAGGGGTTCCGGATTGCGGTTGGGATTCCAGACAGGAATTAGGCTTTAGGTTTCCCTAGTTGTTATGGCTAAGGTGTAAGGGTTAGAGTTTGGGTTCCTAAGGTGTAAGGGTTATAGTATGGGTTTCTAAGGTGTAATGGTTAGGGTTATGGTTCCTAAGAGGTTAAGGTTATAGTATGGGTTCCTAAGAGGTTAGGGTTAGAATGAGGTATCTGGATCAGGTTAAAAAGAGCCAAATTAAGGTGTTAAATTTAGGTTTAGGCAATGTCCTCAGTTTTTTAGGTTTAGGGTTAGGGTTAGGGTTAGGGTTAGGGTTAGGGTTAGGTGTAAGTAGTTCTATCTCGATGACTCTCCCCACTCTGTCTGACGACTAGAGCAGTTTGGTATAGAGAGCCAAAGGCAATGCACGGGCCGGCGCTTGTCACTCTGTTCCCAGGGTCCAGTGATCACGTTCATTGCGGACTTTATGAGTCACATGGTGTCTCAATGATGTAAAAGTTTTTTAGAGTATTAGGTTAAAGTTTGTTTTGGTTCCAATATGCATTACGGTTAAATAGGTTTACATGATTTACCAACGTTAAAGGTTTTGGTCTGAAAGTGTTAGGCCTGTTTTAAAGGTTAAGTTTAGGCTATATCCTGATTGGTTAGGTTTAGAAAGAGACAAGGGGTAAGGCTAATTTAGTTAACTGAGATATTAGGTAGTTAAAAGAATTAATTTAGCTTTAGGTTTAGGCAATAACCCTGAGCGGTTAAGGTTAGACATTGATTAAGGATGAGGCTAATTAAAAGTTTGGTTTTAGGTCATAAGAAGGTTAAGTAGATTGAAGTTTAGGGTTAGGGTTAGGGTTAGGGTTAGGGTTAGGGGTTAGGGGTTAGGGTTAGGGTTAGGGTTAGGTGTAAGTAGTTCTATCTCGATGACTCTCCCCACTCTGTCTGACGACTAGAGCAGTTTGGTATAGAGAGCCAAAGGCAATGCACGGGCCGGCGCTTGTCACTCTGTTCCCAGGGTCCATTAATCACGTTCATTGCATACTTCATGAGTCACCACGGTGCCTAAATAACGTAAAAGTTTTTAGAGTATTAGGCTAAGGTTTATTTTGGTGTCAATATACATTATGGTTAACTACGTTAACATGATTTACTAAATGTTAAAGGCTTTGGTCCGAAAGTGTTAGGCCTGTTTTTAAAGGTTAAGTTTAGGCATATATCCCGATTGGTTAGGTTTAGAAAGAGACAAAGGTTAAGGTTAATTTAGTTAACTGTAATCTTAGGCAGTCAAAAGAACTAATTTTAGTTTAGGTTTAGGCAATAACCCTAAGTGGTTAAGGTTAGAAAATGACTAAGGTTGAGGCTAGTTAAAAGTTAGGTTTAGGTCATAAGAAGGGTAAGTAGATTTGAAGTTTAGATTGAAGTTTTAGATTGAAAAGGTTTACGGTTTTAAAAGAATTGTGGGACACCTCATCAGTGGTGTACCTCGAGATCATCGGGTGTTTCACCATTTACCACCAGACACCCTCACTCGAAGGCAGGACCCCGGGGTGATCAAGTCCCGGGGCGTGTCCCATAGCCAATTTAGGGTTATGGTTAGGCTAAGCTTGGCATTAACAGCTAAAGGTGGTTAATTGGATCTTTTAAGAGAATTTATTTTGGTCTGTGCCAAGCTTTAAGCTTTGTTTAAAATTATTGGTTTTGGAATTGAACGGTAAGTATTTTGGCTAAAATGGTTACATCTAAAGGTAAGTTTGCGAAGGTAAGTGTTTAGCGATTTAAAGTTAAGCTAAAATTATGTAAGGCAGAATCAAAGGTATGTGGTGCAAAAATGTGCTGTTGTATGAGTGGGGCTAACCCCCATAGAAGACTTGGCCACGTTTAAGGTCTTTGACGCCATAGACCACCACATCCCACGTGCTGTCCAAGTGGACCTGGGAGGGCCGTATACTTACCCCTTGTTCAGGTTAACAGATTGCTTGTTGACACCGTAAGGTTACCACAATCTGCCCAGACAAGGTTGAGAAAGTGAGTCTCCTATGAAGAGGTCTGGTCAAGTCCGCAAGAAAAGGAGAACAAGCAGACACCCAGGGAACTGGATGTGGAGCAGACTCCCGGCCCGACCAGAGTCCAAGAAGAATCTTACTGATGGTTCTAGTAGGATGAGGGTCTCCTGGAGGGTCCAAGGAAATAGCCTTCAAAAAGGCCTTGGAGATTGTGCTCAAGGTCCTGATGAGGATCTGGAAGTCTCGAAGGTCTAAACGACGATTCGTGACGATGGGGTGTGTGCAAGAAGGTCCAGGGCCAAGTGGGTACTCTATAATGGGAACCCGGCTTTTCGCTCGTGGTGGGGAAAAAAATAAATAATAAAGAAGAATAATAAAGACTTACCGTGTAAGTAGATAGAGGAGGTCGAGACAAGTCCGGTGGTATGCTTTCTATCCCGATCGGACTTACAGAAGGCGAGATATTCGCGTGTAAAGAAAGTTTCCATCGACCAAGTGCATTATGGGTAAAAGTCCTGGACGGGCGTGGCTAAAATAATTATGCATAATGGTGCATTATGGGTAAAAATCCTTGATGGGCGTGGTTAAAATAATTATGCATTCAGGTGCATTATGGGTAAAAAGAACAAAATTGAAACCGCGAGTGAAAACACTCGTGAAATTCATGGGGTTCCGGCCGAGATGAAGGCCGGGTCATGGATTTTCGGATCCGCCGGTGAGACCTCGTCTCCCATGGGGCCTCTTGGGGCCTCCTTTGTGAAATTAATACTGGTTATACTATGGTTGTAGTAGAATCCATTATTGGTCGATTCAAGATTGACTCACCAATTGGAGTCTCGGCCAGGGAAGACTACGTCCTGTTGAAGGAAAACCCTGACAAACCTTCAGGGTTAAGATTAGAGAATGCAGGGCTTTAAGATATAGGGTTCCAGACAAGGAATAGAGGTTCCAAAAAGAACATGGGTTCCAGACAGGAATTAGGCCAAGGGATCCAGGTTAGGGCTCCAGATAGGCGATAGCCCAGGGGTTCCGGATTGCGGTTGGGATTCCAGACAGGAATTAGGCTTTAGGTTTCCCTAGTTGTTATGGCTAAGGTGTAAGGGTTAGAGTTTGGGTTCCTAAGGTGTAAGGGTTATAGTATGGGTTTCTAAGGTGTAATGGTTAGGGTTATGGTTCCTAAGAGGTTAAGGTTATAGTATGGGTTCCTAAGAGGTTAGGGTTAGAATGAGGTATCTGGATCAGGTTAAAAAGAGCCAAATTAAGGTGTTAAATTTAGGTTTAGGCAATGTCCTCAGTTTTTTAGGTTTAGGGTTAGGGTTAGGGTTAGGGTTAGGGTTAGGGTTAGGTGTAAGTAGTTCTATCTCGATGACTCTCCCCACTCTGTCTGACGACTAGAGCAGTTTGGTATAGAGAGCCAAAGGCAATGCACGGGCCGGCGCTTGTCACTCTGTTCCCAGGGTCCAGTGATCACGTTCATTGCGGACTTTATGAGTCACATGGTGTCTCAATGATGTAAAAGTTTTTTAGAGTATTAGGTTAAAGTTTGTTTTGGTTCCAATATGCATTACGGTTAAATAGGTTTACATGATTTACCAACGTTAAAGGTTTTGGTCTGAAAGTGTTAGGCCTGTTTTAAAGGTTAAGTTTAGGCTATATCCTGATTGGTTAGGTTTAGAAAGAGACAAGGGGTAAGGCTAATTTAGTTAACTGAGATATTAGGTAGTTAAAAGAATTAATTTAGCTTTAGGTTTAGGCAATAACCCTGAGCGGTTAAGGTTAGACATTGATTAAGGATGAGGCTAATTAAAAGTTTGGTTTTAGGTCATAAGAAGGTTAAGTAGATTGAAGTTTAGGGTTAGGGTTAGGGTTAGGGTTAGGGTTAGGGGTTAGGGGTTAGGGTTAGGGTTAGGGTTAGGTGTAAGTAGTTCTATCTCGATGACTCTCCCCACTCTGTCTGACGACTAGAGCAGTTTGGTATAGAGAGCCAAAGGCAATGCACGGGCCGGCGCTTGTCACTCTGTTCCCAGGGTCCATTAATCACGTTCATTGCATACTTCATGAGTCACCACGGTGCCTAAATAACGTAAAAGTTTTTAGAGTATTAGGCTAAGGGTTAGGGTTAGGGTTAGGGTTAGGGTTAGGGTTAGGTGTAAGTAGTTCTATCTCGATGACTCTCCCCACTCTGTCTGACGACTAGAGCAGTTTGGTATAGAGAGCCAAAGGCAATGCACGGGCCGGCGCTTGTCACTCTGTTCCCAGGGTCCATTAATCACGTTCATTGCATACTTCATGAGTCACCACGGTGTCTAAATAACGTAAAAGTTTTTAGAGTATTAGGTTAAGGTTTATTTTGGTGTCAATATACATTACGGTTAGCTAGGTTAACATGATTTACTAAATGTTAAAGGCTTTGGTCCGAAAGTGTTAGGCCTGTTTTTAAAGGTTAAGTTTAGGCATATATCCTGATTGGTTAGGTTTAGAAAGAGACAAAGGTTAAGGTTAATTTAGTTAACTGTAATCTTAGGCAGTCAAAAGAACTAATTTAGTTTAGGTTTAGGCAATAACCCTAAGTGGTTAAGGTTAGAAAATGACTAAGGTTGAGGCTAGTTAAAAGTTAGGTTTAGGTCATAAGAAGGGTAAGTAGATTTGAAGTTTAGATTGAAGTTTAGATTGAAGTTTAGATTGAAGTTTAGATTGAAAAGGTTTACGGTTTTAAAAGAATTGTGGGACACCTCATCAGTGGTGTACCTCGAGATCATCGGGTGTTTCACCATTTACCACCAGACACCCTCACTCGAAGGCAGGACCCCGGGGTGATCAAGTCCCGGGGCGTGTCCCATAGCCAATTTAGGGTTATGGTTAGGCTAAGCTTGGCATTAACAGCTAAAGGTGTTTAATTGGATCTTTTAAGAGAATTTATTTTGGTCTGTGCCAAGCTTTAAGTTTTGTTTAAAATTATTGGTTTTGGAATTGAACGGTAAGTATTTTGGCTAAAATGGTTACATCTAAAGGTAAGTTTGCGAAGGTAAGTGTTTAGCGATTTAAAGTGAAGCTAAAATTATGTAAGGCAGAATCAAACGTATGTGGTGCAAAAATGTGCTGTTGTATGAGTGGGGCTAACCCCCATAGAAGACTTGGCCACGTTTAAGGTCTTTGACGCCATAGACCACCACATCCCACGTGCTGTCCAAGTGGACCTGGGAGGGCCGTATACTTACCCCTTGTTCAGGTTAACAGATTGCTTGTTGACACCGTAAGGTTACCACAATCTGCCCAGACAAGGTTGAGAAAGTGAGTCTCCTATGAAGAGGTCTGGTCAAGTCCGCAAGAAAAGGAGAACAAGCAGACACCCAGGGAACTGGATGTGGAGTAGACTCCCGGCCCGACCAGAGTCCAAGAAGAATCTTACTGATGGTTCTAGTAGGATGAGAGTCTCCTGGAGGGTCCAAGGAAATAGCCTTCAAAAAGGCCTTGGAGATTGTGCTCAAGGTCCTGATGAGGATCTGGAAGTCTCGAAGGTCTAAACGACGATTCGTGACGATGGGGTGTGTGCAAGAAGGTCCAGGGCCAAGTGGGTACTCTATAATGGGAACCCGGCTTTTCGCTCGTGGTGGGGGAAAAAAAATAAATAATAAAGAAGAATAATAAAGACTTACCGTGTAAGTAGATAGAGGAGGTCGAGACGAGTCCGGTGGTATGCTTTCTATCTCGATCGGACTTACGGAAGGCGAGATATTCACGTGTAAAGAAAGTTTCCATCGACCAAGTGCATTATGGGTCAAAATCCTGGATGGGCGTGGCTAAAATAATTATGCATAATGGTGCATTATGGGTAAAAATCCTTGATGGGCGTGGTTAAAATAATTATGCATTCAGGTGCATTATGGGTAAAAAGAACAAAATTGAAACCGCGAGTGAAAACACTCGTGAAATTCATGGGGTTCCGGCCGAGATGAAGGCCGGGTCATGGATTTTCGGATCCGCCGGTGAGACCTCGTCTCCCATGGGGCCTCCTGGGGCCCTTTTTGTGAAATTAATAGAGGTTCTACTAGGGTTCTAGTAGAAACTATTGTTGGTTGATTCAAGTTTGAGTCACCAACCGGAGTCTAGGCCATGGCCTAAGGTGTTGGGGTTAGAGTGTTAGGATTAGAGTGTTAGGATTAGAGTGTTAGGGTTGGAGTGTTGGTTCCTAAGTGGTTAGGGTTAGAGTGTTGGTTCCTAAGTGGTTAGGGTTAGAGTGTTGGTTCCTAAGTGGTTAGGGTTAGAGTGTTGGTTCCTAAGTGGTTAGGGTTAGAGTGTTGTATCAGGGTCAGGTTAGGGTTAGGGTTAGGGTTAGGGTTAGGGTTAGGGTTAGGGGTTAGGGGTTAGGGTTAGGGGTTAGGGTTAGGGGTTAGGGTTAGGGTTAGGGGTTAGGGGTTAGGGGTTAGGGTTAGGGTTAGGGTTAGGGTTAGGGTTAGGTTTATGAAATAAGACAAGTTTACTGGCATATCATAGATATTGCTGGTGCACGGGCAGCATTCACGGCTCTTTCCTGCTTTTATTCCTTTTTTCTTTTTAGGTTATCCTGATAGGGATGTACTTGGCCCTAATATAGGCGGCGGCCAAGGCGGAGTCGGCGGAGGTAAGGGCGGTCTGGTAAGTAAACTACCCTTCTAAATGGGTTCATGGGCAATATAGCCTTACTAACCCATATTTAATTCTTTATCTTTTTCTTTTCTAGGAGCGGCGGAGACGACGAAGACGGCGAGGACGGCGGCGGCGGCGACAAGGATGACAGCGGTAAGGAAGATTCCTGGTAAGTATAATTTCCCATAAATGGGTTTAAAATTATGTTCTAACCAGTTTAGATAAAGACATAAAAGGTTCTGAAGACAGAGAGGTCCCCGGTAAGTATATGTCCCCTTTGGGGTTCAATATTTTAGTTTAAAACCTTTTAAGAACTTCTAATGTCTGCCCTCTATGTTCCAAGGTGGAATATCATTCCTTCCCCACCCTGTATACCCGAGGCATCAGAACTGTCAAGGATGGTAAACCCAGCAGGGAAACCTAAATTAAAGTATTATTAAGTGACCCATTGTTGTTTAATACTCATGTTTCTTTCAGTTGTGTCCACAGTAAAGAAGGCAGGTCATATCCAGTTCATTATATTACCCAAATAAACTAATCAAGGACCACTGGGAAAGCCCAGTTACCTGCATCCAAGGAAGGCAGAAGAGAAGAAGTAAATATAATGGTGAAGAATGAAAATTAGGGTTAAGACTGAGGGTTAGGGTTAGAATGTAGGTAGAGGTAAAGGGTTATGGCAGAGAGGTTGCAAAGTCCAGGATTAAGGGTCAGAAACTATCGTGTAAAGTCAAAGCTGAAGGTTAGGGGTCAGGGTAAAGGTCGAGGGTTAGGGGTTAGGGCTCACTGTCTAAAGTCCAGGGTTGAGGTAAGGGATTAGGGTTAGAATTAGACATTAGGGGTTAGCCCAGTGTCCAAAGTTTAGGGTTAGGGATCAGGGTAAGAGTCAGGGGTTAGGGGTTAGGGCTGGCTGTCTAGAGTCTTAAGGTTAGGGACAGGGTTCGAGTTGGGGGTTAGGGCCTACCGTCCACTGGTTAAGGTTAGGGTATGGTTAGTGTCAGGGGTATGATAAGCAGTTATAGATTGAGGATGCAGAGAGAAATGTTCAGAGCAGGAAACTGGTAGTGATGCAACTTGAAGAGAGACTCTGTACGAATGCCCACCAGATAGGTTTTCAAATGTACTTTATTGTTTTCTCTTGGTCCTGCAGATCCTAAAAAAAGCAGATAAACACTCCCCCTATGTATTAAGTCCCCATGATACTATATATCTATAATGCCAACCATGTGGTTATATGGTAACCAGCAATATTAATAATACGTATATATACATATTCATCTACACATACACATATACATATATATACACCTAATCACACCTCTATAGGTTAGTTTATATACCTGTAAAGTAAGTGGCACTTCTAAGGAAAGGAAATTCTTATATTAGTAATATTAATATATTAAATCCATTATCTCATGCAAAGGTAAGTATTCTCCAGGTACCCTTGAACCCAACATGGTTGGCTTATCCCTGCTATCCTTACTGTGGTTGGTGTGTTTAATAGGTTAGTCCTCTATTTGTCGACACCAATACTTAAACATTTGGATGGCCGTGTCCTTAGTCCACTGCGTTCTGTCAGTTGGATCTACTTTAAAACGCCGTGGATCTAACCCTACTAATGTCCATCCATGCTTCTCTATGCACTTGTTGATTGTTTTTAAATTGTCTTGGTGAGATTGACATAAAAGATCAGAATACTGGATGAGAGCGGTAAAAATCATTGCATCGGGGAAAGTAGTACGTGCTGTATTCCATAAAGCCCGTAGCTGTTTTAGGGCCGTATTACTGGGATGTTGTTCCCTGTTTTCTAGTCCCACTGCAAGCACTACTTTTTCGACCTGTGGCTGGGGAGGTAATTTATGTAGGATGGTGTTGATATGATAGAAAGAGGCTCCCGGAAAACTATCTACTTGTATTAATGGATTGTCTATGTATGGGATTTTACTGAGGTTAGAATCTCCTATGAAAATAATGGGTTTTAGGACCTTCAATGACCACTCTTTACCCTTACGATATGTGGGGAGATGTTTCTGTGGCCTACGAGTTTTTATTCTCATTGGGTCCTGAAAGTCCTCCTCTGATGTTACAGAGGAGGTAGGAGACTTAGGACTATGTGATGGCAGAGGTATGTGTTTAGTCCCTGTATCTGATGTAGTTTGGGAATAGTCAGGGAGGGATTCAACTGGGGGATGGTTACCCTCCTGTTGCCCCGTCATCACTTTATTCCCCGCCTTATTAGGCGTTCCCAACGGAGCATTAGCTTCCGGGGCACAGGGACCTGTGAAAGAGATGTTCTGAGGGTAAGTGGATGGAGTAACTGTGTCATTGAAATTATGTAGTGAACTTTGGTCAAAACTGTGTGTTGTGTGGTGTACTTGGGCCTGCACTATAATTTGTTTGGGGCGTTGTAGGGGTTGAGGGGGTGGCGGGGTTTTGTCCTGATTATATAATGGTTGTAAGGGGTCCATGTTTGGGGCAGGGGTGATTTTTATGGGGCTTAACTCATTATCATTTCTCCTACTGTTTAGGGGCTCTACATCTTTTGTCAGGTAAGTTTGTATAATGTGTTTGGTGGTATTTATGGTATTTGACCTAAGTTTCTGTTTGTACCTGTTTTGTGCCCATTTTATTGCTACCTCCCACTCCCTATCCCCCCATCTGTCTAACTGTTTTAACAATATCTCCCTCCCCCGTGTATAGTGATCCTGTAGAATGTGCATGTTAGTGTCCATCCAGGATAATGTATTGGCTATTAAATTTTCAGAGGTAATGGTGGAGGGCATGGCTGGTTTAATGAATTGAGTTAATTTGGTAGCCTGTTTTAACATCCCTGCTGGGAGAGTGTCTGTTTGTAATGCCTGTTCAACTGTTACAAGATGGTGGGTCACTTGTATTAACTTAAAATAAGTCTTTGTAACATTTTTATCAAACATAGTGGCTCTAATAGCCTGGGTAGGGTTGGGATCCCTACTGTGGGCCTGTTCCAGGTTAGCCAAAACAGTGAATCTATTACGTGAGGAAGCCATGTAAAAAATAAAACCTAGACAGCTAGGGGTGCCAGAAAAGATTAAAAGCAGTTCCCACCTTTAAGTAGTCAGCAGCTTGGGTCCAATGCAGGATCTCCCGGGGTTTCAGTAGTCCCACAGCAAGTGGTGTTTCTGGATGGATGGTGCTAGGCCCGATGGCCTATTGTTGGGCCTGTTTTTCAGGCCTAGTCGTCCTTCCTGCTTCTAGGGAACACACTGGAAAACATCCTGGGCAAAGCTGTGATACAATCCTTCTGCTTGTCCTTGGAAAGGTTCAGTTCCATGGGAGGGATAGGCAACTGCAGTAAATCCTTTATTAGCTATCCCCAGCTGAATTTGTTAAAAACACTGTACCTTTATTGTTTAAAACCAATTTTTTATAAAACCAAAATAAAAAATAGAGATTCCTATCAATCTCTATGAGAAACCTGCACTGTTTTTGTGTTTAGGCTTTAAAATCCTGAAGGAGTCCTGACGTTTCGCACTCCCTGGTGCTTCTTCAGAGGACTGAATTCGGCCTACCTGAGATCCCAACCCTATATACGCGTTTGTCATGTGATGTACTCATGTGACCTAATGTACACGCCCCTCTTCCTCTTGGTAATGTCCCTCCCCCCTCCCTTGGTGCCCGCCCCTCACCCCCTACTGCCGCTTATTAAGGAGAGCGGAAAGAGTCAAATGGCTCTGGCTAGGTTAGGTTTATGAAATAAGACAAGTTTACTGGCATATCATAGATATTGCTGGTGCACGGGCAGCATTCACGGCTCTTTCCTGCTTTTATTCCTTTTTTCTTTTTAGGTTATCCTGATAGGGATGTACTTGGCCCTAATATAGGCGGCGGCCAAGGCGGAGTCGGCGGAGGTAAGGGCGGTCTGGTAAGTAAACTACCCTTCTAAATGGGTTCATGGGCAATATAGCCTTACTAACCCATATTTAATTCTTTATCTTTTTCTTTTCTAGGAGCGGCGGAGACGACGAAGACGGCGAGGACGGCGGCGGCGGCGACAAGGATGACAGCGGTAAGGAAGATTCCTGGTAAGTATAATTTCCCATAAATGGGTTTAAAATTATGTTCTAACCAGTTTAGATAAAGACATAAAAGGTTCTGAAGACAGAGAGGTCCCCGGTAAGTATATGTCCCCTTTGGGGTTCAATATTTTAGTTTAAAACCTTTTAAGAACTTCTAATGTCTGCCCTCTATGTTCCAAGGTGGAATATCATTCCTTCCCCACCCTGTATACCCGAGGCATCAGAACTGTCAAGGATGGTAAACCCAGCAGGGAAACCTAAATTAAAGTATTATTAAGTGACCCATTGTTGTTTAATACTCATGTTTCTTTCAGTTGTGTCCACAGTAAAGAAGGCAGGTCATATCCAGTTCATTATATTACCCAAATAAACTAATCAAGGACCACTGGGAAAGCCCAGTTACCTGCATCCAAGGAAGGCAGAAGAGAAGAAGTAAATATAATGGTGAAGAATGAAAATTAGGGTTAAGACTGAGGGTTAGGGTTAGAATGTAGGTAGAGGTAAAGGGTTATGGCAGAGAGGTTGCAAAGTCCAGGATTAAGGGTCAGAAACTATCGTGTAAAGTCAAAGCTGAAGGTTAGGGGTCAGGGTAAAGGTCGAGGGTTAGGGGTTAGGGCTCACTGTCTAAAGTCCAGGGTTGAGGTAAGGGATTAGGGTTAGAATTAGACATTAGGGGTTAGCCCAGTGTCCAAAGTTTAGGGTTAGGGATCAGGGTAAGAGTCAGGGGTTAGGGGTTAGGGCTGGCTGTCTAGAGTCTTAAGGTTAGGGACAGGGTTCGAGTTGGGGGTTAGGGCCTACCGTCCACTGGTTAAGGTTAGGGTATGGTTAGTGTCAGGGGTATGATAAGCAGTTATAGATTGAGGATGCAGAGAGAAATGTTCAGAGCAGGAAACTGGTAGTGATGCAACTTGAAGAGAGACTCTGTACGAATGCCCACCAGATAGGTTTTCAAATGTACTTTATTGTTTTCTCTTGGTCCTGCAGATCCTAAAAAAAGCAGATAAACACTCCCCCTATGTATTAAGTCCCCATGATACTATATATCTATAATGCCAACCATGTGGTTATATGGTAACCAGCAATATTAATAATACGTATATATACATATTCATCTACACATACACATATACATATATATACACCTAATCACACCTCTATAGGTTAGTTTATATACCTGTAAAGTAAGTGGCACTTCTAAGGAAAGGAAATTCTTATATTAGTAATATTAATATATTAAATCCATTATCTCATGCAAAGGTAAGTATTCTCCAGGTACCCTTGAACCCAACATGGTTGGCTTATCCCTGCTATCCTTACTGTGGTTGGTGTGTTTAATAGGTTAGTCCTCTATTTGTCGACACCAATACTTAAACATTTGGATGGCCGTGTCCTTAGTCCACTGCGTTCTGTCAGTTGGATCTACTTTAAAACGCCGTGGATCTAACCCTACTAATGTCCATCCATGCTTCTCTATGCACTTGTTGATTGTTTTTAAATTGTCTTGGTGAGATTGACATAAAAGATCAGAATACTGGATGAGAGCGGTAAAAATCATTGCATCGGGGAAAGTAGTACGTGCTGTATTCCATAAAGCCCGTAGCTGTTTTAGGGCCGTATTACTGGGATGTTGTTCCCTGTTTTCTAGTCCCACTGCAAGCACTACTTTTTCGACCTGTGGCTGGGGAGGTAATTTATGTAGGATGGTGTTGATATGATAGAAAGAGGCTCCCGGAAAACTATCTACTTGTATTAATGGATTGTCTATGTATGGGATTTTACTGAGGTTAGAATCTCCTATGAAAATAATGGGTTTTAGGACCTTCAATGACCACTCTTTACCCTTACGATATGTGGGGAGATGTTTCTGTGGCCTACGAGTTTTTATTCTCATTGGGTCCTGAAAGTCCTCCTCTGATGTTACAGAGGAGGTAGGAGACTTAGGACTATGTGATGGCAGAGGTATGTGTTTAGTCCCTGTATCTGATGTAGTTTGGGAATAGTCAGGGAGGGATTCAACTGGGGGATGGTTACCCTCCTGTTGCCCCGTCATCACTTTATTCCCCGCCTTATTAGGCGTTCCCAACGGAGCATTAGCTTCCGGGGCACAGGGACCTGTGAAAGAGATGTTCTGAGGGTAAGTGGATGGAGTAACTGTGTCATTGAAATTATGTAGTGAACTTTGGTCAAAACTGTGTGTTGTGTGGTGTACTTGGGCCTGCACTATAATTTGTTTGGGGCGTTGTAGGGGTTGAGGGGGTGGCGGGGTTTTGTCCTGATTATATAATGGTTGTAAGGGGTCCATGTTTGGGGCAGGGGTGATTTTTATGGGGCTTAACTCATTATCATTTCTCCTACTGTTTAGGGGCTCTACATCTTTTGTCAGGTAAGTTTGTATAATGTGTTTGGTGGTATTTATGGTATTTGACCTAAGTTTCTGTTTGTACCTGTTTTGTGCCCATTTTATTGCTACCTCCCACTCCCTATCCCCCCATCTGTCTAACTGTTTTAACAATATCTCCCTCCCCCGTGTATAGTGATCCTGTAGAATGTGCATGTTAGTGTCCATCCAGGATAATGTATTGGCTATTAAATTTTCAGAGGTAATGGTGGAGGGCATGGCTGGTTTAATGAATTGAGTTAATTTGGTAGCCTGTTTTAACATCCCTGCTGGGAGAGTGTCTGTTTGTAATGCCTGTTCAACTGTTACAAGATGGTGGGTCACTTGTATTAACTTAAAATAAGTCTTTGTAACATTTTTATCAAACATAGTGGCTCTAATAGCCTGGGTAGGGTTGGGATCCCTACTGTGGGCCTGTTCCAGGTTAGCCAAAACAGTGAATCTATTACGTGAGGAAGCCATGTAAAAAATAAAACCTAGACAGCTAGGGTTGCCAGAAAAGATTAAAAGCAGTTCCCACCTTTAAGTAGTCAGCAGCTTGGGTCCAATGCAGGATCTCCCGGGGTTTCAGTAGTCCCACAGCAAGTGGTGTTTCTGGATGGATGGTGCTAGGCCCGATGGCCTATTGTTGGGCCTGTTTTTCAGGCCTAGTCGTCCTTCCTGCTTCTAGGGAACACACTGGAAAACATCCTGGGCAAAGCTGTGATACAATCCTTCTGCTTGTCCTTGGAAAGGTTCAGTTCCATGGGAGGGATAGGCAACTGCAGTAAATCCTTTATTAGCTATCCCCAGCTGAATTTGTTAAAAACACTGTACCTTTATTGTTTAAAACCAATTTTTTATAAAACCAAAATAAAAAATAGAGATTCCTATCAATCTCTATGAGAAACCTGCACTGTTTTTGTGTTTAGGCTTTAAAATCCTGAAGGAGTCCTGACGTTTCGCACTCCCTGGTGCTTCTTCAGAGGACTGAATTCGGCCTACCTGAGATCCCAACCCTATATACGCGTTTGTCATGTGATGTACTCATGTGACCTAATGTACACGCCCCTCTTCCTCTTGGTAATGTCCCTCCCCCCTCCCTTGGTGCCCGCCCCTCACCCCCTACTGCCGCTTATTAAGGAGAGCGGAAAGAGTCAAATGGCTCTGGCTAGGTTAGGTTTATGAAATAAGACAAGTTTACTGGCATATCATAGATATTGCTGGTGCACGGGCAGCATTCACGGCTCTTTCCTGCTTTTATTCCTTTTTTCTTTTTAGGTTATCCTGATAGGGATGTACTTGGCCCTAATATAGGCGGCGGCCAAGGCGGAGTCGGCGGAGGTAAGGGCGGTCTGGTAAGTAAACTACCCTTCTAAATGGGTTCATGGGCAATATAGCCTTACTAACCCATATTTAATTCTTTATCTTTTTCTTTTCTAGGAGCGGCGGAGACGACGAAGACGGCGAGGACGGCGGCGGCGGCGACAAGGATGACAGCGGTAAGGAAGATTCCTGGTAAGTATAATTTCCCATAAATGGGTTTAAAATTATGTTCTAACCAGTTTAGATAAAGACATAAAAGGTTCTGAAGACAGAGAGGTCCCCGGTAAGTATATGTCCCCTTTGGGGTTCAATATTTTAGTTTAAAACCTTTTAAGAACTTCTAATGTCTGCCCTCTATGTTCCAAGGTGGAATATCATTCCTTCCCCACCCTGTATACCCGAGGCATCAGAACTGTCAAGGATGGTAAACCCAGCAGGGAAACCTAAATTAAAGTATTATTAAGTGACCCATTGTTGTTTAATACTCATGTTTCTTTCAGTTGTGTCCACAGTAAAGAAGGCAGGTCATATCCAGTTCATTATATTACCCAAATAAACTAATCAAGGACCACTGGGAAAGCCCAGTTACCTGCATCCAAGGAAGGCAGAAGAGAAGAAGTAAATATAATGGTGAAGAATGAAAATTAGGGTTAAGACTGAGGGTTAGGGTTAGAATGTAGGTAGAGGTAAAGGGTTATGGCAGAGAGGTTGCAAAGTCCAGGATTAAGGGTCAGAAACTATCGTGTAAAGTCAAAGCTGAAGGTTAGGGGTCAGGGTAAAGGTCGAGGGTTAGGGGTTAGGGCTCACTGTCTAAAGTCCAGGGTTGAGGTAAGGGATTAGGGTTAGAATTAGACATTAGGGGTTAGCCCAGTGTCCAAAGTTTAGGGTTAGGGATCAGGGTAAGAGTCAGGGGTTAGGGGTTAGGGCTGGCTGTCTAGAGTCTTAAGGTTAGGGACAGGGTTCGAGTTGGGGGTTAGGGTTAGGGTTAGGGTTAGGGTTAGGGTTAGGGTTAGGGTTAGGGTTAGGGTTAGGGTTAGGTTTATGAAGTAGGACAAGTTTAATGGCATATCATAGATATTGCTGGTGCACGGGCAGCATTCACGACTCTTTCCTGCTTTTATTCCTTTTTTCCTTTTTAGGTTATCCTGATAGGGATGTACTTGACCCTAATATAGGCGGCGGCCCAGGCGGAGTCGGCGGAGGTAAAGGCGGTCTGGTAAGTGAACTACCCTTCTAAATGGGTTCATGGGCAATATAGCCTTACTAACCCATATTTAATTCTTTATCTTTTTCTTTTCTAGGAGCGGCGGAGACGACGAAGACGGCGAGGACGGCGGCGGCGGCGACAAGGATGACAGCGGTGAAGAAGATTCCTGGTAAGTATAATTTCCCATAAGTGGGTTTAAAATTATGTTCTAACCAGTTTAGATAAAGACATAAAAGGTACTGAAGACAAAGAGGTCCCCGGTAAGTATATGTCCCCTTTGGGGTTCAATATTTTAGTTTAAAACCTTTTAAGAACTTCTAATGTCTGCCCTCTATGTTCCAAGGTGGAATATCATTCCTTCCTCAACCTGTACACCCGAGGCATCAGAACTGTCAAGGATGGTAAACCCAGCAAGGAAACCTAAATTAAAATGTTATTAAGTGACCCATTGTTATTTCATACTCATGTTTCTTTCAGTTGTGTCCACAGTAAAGAAGGCAGGTCATATCCAGTTCATTATATAACCTAAATAAACTAATTAAGGACCACTGGGAAAGCCCAGTTCCCTGCATCCAAGGAGGGCAGAGAAGGAGACGTAAATATAATGAGGTAGAGGTAAAGGGTTATGGCAGAAAGGTTGCAAAGTCCAGGATTGAGGGTCAGAAACTATAGTGTAAAGTCAAGGCTGAAGGTTAGGGGTCAGGGTAAAGGTCAAGGGTTAAGGGTTAGGGCTAACTGTCTAAAGTCCAGGGTTGAGGTAAGGGATTAGGGTTGGAATTAGACATTAGGGGTTAGCCCAGTGTCCAAAGTTTAGGGTTAGGGATCAGGGTTAGGGATTAGGGTAAGAGTCAGGGGTTAGGGGTTAGGGCTGGCTGTCTAGAGTCTTAGGGTTAGGGACAGGGTTCGAGTTAGGGGTTAGGGCCTACCGTCCACTGGTTAAGGTTAGGATATGGTTAGTGTCAGGGGTATGATAAGCAGTTATAGATTGAGGGTGCAGAGAGAAATGTTCAGAGCAGGAAACTGGTAGTGATGTAACCTGAAAAGAGACTCTGTACAAATGCCCACCAGATAGGTTTTCAAATGTACTTTATTGTTTTCT